>NC_056660.1:201700381-202000381 GCF_018350195.1 Panthera tigris | reverse complement strand
ACATAGGCCTTATTATTTAAATGAACATTTCAAGGAAAATTTAAATTGTATAGAAATTTCCATTTGTTTAGTAAGATAGACTCTTTTCCAAAGGATAAAAACCATATTGATGAGGTTTTTTTGGGTGATATTGGGGTTTGCAGGGTCTGGAGCTGACAGCCAAGAAAGAATTCTTAAAGACGTTTTTGGTGCAAAAAAGTGGTTTTATTAAATCAAGGGGACAGGACAGGAAGAGCTTCCCCGGGACCATGAGGAGACACTGTTATATACTATGGATTTGGGGGGAGGTAAAGTCCAGGAGAAATTTCCAATGAGGTTTTCAGATGCTAAAGAAAGAGTCCAAGGATACTGGAGGCCTGGCTATTGTCAAGTTAAGGTTGTTTTTCCTTCTAGCAAAGCATTAGCATTAAAACAGTAGGGAATTCCTGGAGAAAAATTTTGCTTTGCCTGCTTCAATTATTTGTAAATGGGCTGCAGGTTATAAGGAAATTTAGTTCTATCTGCCATTTGTTTTTTCCTTTGTTTCCCACAGCACTATGGAGGGGTGATGTTGGGGCTCCAGGAAACAGAGTCTATAGATTTCTGGAGATTAGGCTATTGATAAGATTGTCTTTTTCTTGTGATTTACTAAGATACTTGTAAATAGATGGAGACTCAGGTCCTGCAAGACTGTGATCTCTATCAGTTAACCATTTGTTTTCCCCCTTTCTTTTGTTCTTGGGCAGCCAGGAGTGCCTAAGATATATCACACATATCCCACCTGGGGGGAGGAAGAGTGTTTGCATCCAGTCAGCTTGCCTTATGCTCCCTTACCCTTATGATACTCTCAATAGGCGCAGAAAAAGTATTTGACAAAATACAGCATCGTTTCTTGATAAAAACCGTCAAGAAAGTAGGGATAGAAGGAACCTAACTCAACATAATAAAGGCCACACATAAAAGACCCACAGCTAATTTCATCCTCAATGGGGGCAAATCTGAGAGCCTTCCTCTGAAGGTCAGGAACATGACAGGGATGTCCACTCTCACCACTGCTATTCAACATAGCATACAGAAAAGGCATACAAATCAGCAAGGAAGAAGTCAAACTTCCACTCTTCGCAGATGACATGATACTCTACATGGAAAACCAGAAAGACTCCACCAAAAAAAACTGCTAGGAATGATACATGAATTCAGCAAAGTTGCAGGATATAAAATCAATGTGTAGATATTGGCTGCACCAATAATGAAGCAGCAGAAAGAGAAATCAAGGAATCGACCCCATTTACAATTGCACCAAAAAGCCATAAGATACCCAGGAATAAACCTAATAAAAGAGGTAAAAGATCTTATGCTGAAAACTGTAGAAAGCTTATGAAAAAAAAAGAAATGGAAAATAATCCCATGCTCATGAATTGGAAGAATAAGTATTGTTAAAATGTCTATACTACCCAAAGCAATCTACACATTCAGTGTGATCCCTATCAAAATTACATAGACATTTTTCACAGAGCTAGAACAAACATATACAATGGAATATTACTCGGCGATCAAAAAGAATGAAACCTTGCCATTTGCAACTACATGGGTGGAATTACAGTCTATTATACTAAGCGAAATAAGTCACTCAGGGAAAGAGAAATATCATATGATTTCACTCATATGTGGAATTTAAAAAACAAAACAGCTGAACATAGAGGAGGAGAGAAGGAAAAATAAAAGAAGAAAAAAACAGAGCAAACCGTAAGAGACTCTTAAATATAGAGAAAAACCTGAGAGCTGGAGGGGAGGTGATGGAGTGATGGGTTAAATGAGCATTAAGGAAGGCACTTGCTGGGATAAGCATTGGGTGTTGTATGTAAGTGATGAATCACTAAATTCTACTCTTGAAACCAATACTACACTATATGGTAACTAACGTTAATTAAAAAAAAAGATAAGACTGTTTTCCTTCCTGCTGCATTATACAGTGATCATTAACCAAGCAACTTAAATCTGCCAAATAATTTTAATGAGTAGGTTAATTAACCCTTTAATTTTAGCTGCTACTAGATAATATTTGTGTCCAGTGTAACATCCAATTACTTATGATTTCGTAATTAATACTTCTATTCTTTTAGACAGGAGAGCTTTTTGTTCTATAATTGCTCTTTAATAAGAAGTCAATTTTTATTAAGGAAAGAGCAAATGCAAGTGGATTAAGGTGTTAATAAACAATATTGACCAGACTATAAGAAAACTATGAATATAATCTGGAATGATCATGGCAAGCACCAGTATTTCTGACTGTGGGATTACTTCTTTTTTTTTTTTAATTTTTTTTAATGTTTATTTATTTTTGAGACAGAGACAGAGCATGAACGGGGGAGGGGCAGAGAGAGAGGGAGACACAGAATCAGAAGCAGGCTCCAGGCTCTGAGCCATCAGCCCAGACCCCAACGCGGGGCTGGAACTCACGGACCGCGAGATCCTGACCTGAGCTGAAGTCGGACGCTTAACCGACTGAGCCACCCAGGCGCCCCAAGGGATTACTTCTAAATTGTGATGAAATTCTCTCTGCTTAACATAATTTAATATCATCTAGACTAGAATCTGAATAATGGCTTTTGAGACTTATTCATATTTTCTCCCAATATTATAGAATCTAATTGTTCATTGTAGAATATTTTTAATAATTGGAAAATTAAAAGCATCCATGATATTATCATGTATCAATAATCCTTGTTCACCATTTTGATGTAGATATTTTCAGTCTTCTTTTCTACTATGTCATTTTAGAGTATATAGCCTAAAAAAAAACTATCTAGAGTTTTTTTGTCAACCCTGTGTCAAACACGTCTTCATGGCATTACACATTTTTCTGTTGCATCAAGTAAAACTACTAGACTTAATTGCTCTGACATACCATAGACTTGTTCAAAAGTCAAAACCAAATAGGCACTGACAGGGTTCAGGATGCACTACCCCCAAAATATGGCACCATGGTATGCTTAATATCTTAAGCTAAAGGAGACTGAAAAACAGCCAAAGCAGGACGGTCATTCTGACCTCCCCCAAACCCCCTTGCCCTTTCCTGAAACAGACATAAAACTCTCATGTGGAATGTATCCCTTCTGAACCAGGCAGAAATAAGACATTATTATCACCAGATATGGGGAATTTGGAAATGAGAATCTGTGCAAACAAACCTTGTTAAACTAATCCTTATTTTTCTAATTATTTCTTAAACATTTGCTACCTCTAGCCCAAACTCCTTTGTCCCAGTTCTTTACAAATATATTGTTTCCCTAAGCATAAAAGATATAATAGCTTCTTGCTCTTGTCACTTCATTGGGTCTTCACTCTCCTGTGAAGGCTCCCATGTATATGTAAAAATTCAATAGAATGTGTATGCTTTTTTTCTGCTAATATGTCTTTGTCAGTTTAATTTTCAGGCCAAACCAGGGACCCTAAGAGGTTTGAGGAAAACTTTTTCCTCCACTATAGCACTGAGGCATCCTAGACATTTTAATTGATTATCACTGTGGGTCTCAGATTTTCCTTTACTTGAAAATTCTCCTATGATGTTTCTAGCCCTTACAGCTACTTTACCAGTAGAATTCTATAGGGAATTATTGTATATAACTTTGAAAATGAGTGAAAACTGTAAAACTAATGGCAAAAATGTCTGTACTCTAGTTAATAAATTTATTTCTTATAAAGATAAATAAAAAAATTATTTCTTATAAATATAAAGATCATGGTTCAGGTCATGATCTTGCTGTTCATGAGATCAAGTCCTGTGTCAAGCTCTGCACTGACAGCATGGAGCCTGCTTGGGATTCTCCCTCTCTCTATCTCTCTCTCCCCTCTCACCTCTCTCTCACTGTATATGTGAACTAGAATTTAATAATTAAGTGTATAGCAGATAGGGGAAGTCATCGTTCTCAATGTTAGAATGGAGGGTTACAGACAAGCAAGGGGAAAGGTTGAGTGATGCATGTGATAATGAGATAGAGCTGGAGACATCAAAATGAACCCCTGTTGAGTTTAACACAGATTCAGATGAATACATATAGAAATACTTATGGATATGCATACAAACTCAGGCTAATATACACATATATTTTTTGCTCTGACAGCTATGGGGGTCTGGAAACAATGGTACCTCAGTAGCAACAAGCCCATCTAGCAAGCAAATTGTTTTTTCTAATATTATCCTCCAATAAAATAAGCCAGGTCTCTTTAAAGCAGTGGCTAATTCTAGTGCTGGAGGGAGAAACACACGGGATGAGCCTGGAGGGTTGTATAATATCTGAAAATAAGGAAGTACTTGAAAAACTACAGCGATGAGAGTATTTAAAAAGGACACAGAGGGGCACCTGGGTGGCTCAGTTGGTTAAGTACTGACTTTTGATTTTGGATCAGGTCATGATCTTGCTGTTCATGGGATCAAGTCCCATGTCAAGCTCTGCACTGACAGCATGGAGCCTGCTTGGGATTCTCCCTCTCTCTATCTCTCTCTCTCCCTCTCACCTCTCTCTCTCTCTCTCTCTCTCTGTCTCTCAAAATAAATTTTAAAAAAAGGATACAAAAGCCAACTGAAAGAGCTCCTATTGGCCAAAGATGAAACAATTTGAACAACAAAATAAATAGAGTAGTAATGAATTATAACCCAGAATATAATATGAATATCTGAGTACATATTTATAAAAATAAATTATTAAAGAAAGAAAGAAAGAAAGAGGGGAGGGAGGGGAGGAAAGAAAGAAAAGAAAGGAAGGAAGGAAGGAAGGAAGGGAGGAAGGAAGAAAAGATGAAAGAAAGAAAGAAAGAAAGAAAGAAAGGAAGAAAGACTGAGAATAAACAAATCTCCCATGCAGAGAATTTCAAATAATTTTTGTAGATGTTCTGTTCTCACGTAGGTGGAGTATAATTATTCACTTCTTAAAGGTAGCTGCACATAGTGACCCTTCCAAAGATTTCAGTATAAAAAGGCAGAAAAGAAATAGTACAAAAACCTGACAAGTACCACCTTAATTCATGTGGTCCAGGTTCACATCATTAGTGACGTCATATTGATAATATTTACCCTTGATGTGACATGATGAGAACGACACACTACCTCTGTAGTTGCCACATAAAAACTCATAACCCTACTGTAATCATGGGGAAAACATCAGACATATTCCAGCTAAGGGACATTCTACATAATGCCTGACCTGTACTTCTCCAAACAGTCAAGGTCATCAAAGACAAAAATTGTCTTAGGACCTGTCACAGCCTGGAGGAGCTAACAGAGACATGATGGACATGATGACTATATGCAGCATGGTATCCTGAATGGGATTTTAAATGGAAAAAAGGCATTAGGTGAAAACTAAAGAAATCTAAATAAAGCATGGACTTTAGTTCATAAATTGTGTAATTATCATTTCATTCATTGTTAAAAATATAACATAGCAATATCAAGATGTTAATAGTAAGGGATATTGGGTTTGTGGTGTACAGGATGTCTCTGTACCCCTTTGTAACTTTCTGTGGTCCTAAAACTATTGTTAAACAAAAAATTATATTGATAAATAGATAAAACTATGATCAGTTATGTTTCAATAAAGTGTTAAAAATACAGAATAAAATTCTAGAAGTCCTGGAAAATATTTAGCATTTACAATCCATTGAATATCCAGGAATCATATATATACATATGTATGACACTAGCTGTTCATAACAAAGTCTTTCAATTATTTTCCAAATCTCCACAGAGAATCACGAGTTTTTTCAAGATAACTAAATAAATAATGACATTTACACACCTCTAGTCATGCATATTCATAATCCTTTCTTCATTCTGACCTGTGAGAGTAAAATCTAAATGCAAATGTCATGCTTTTCTGATTAAAGCATGCATAGTTCAAGCTCTTCAGTTATCAGATAAGTGTATTCCATCTTCTGGGAAAGTGCTAAATATGTTGTTCCAAATTATCTTTAGACATTTAAAATGGTGACTCCAGGGATCACTTCATTAGTAAAGACTTTTCTAACGAATTCAAAGGGATATTTTTGCACAATGAGTAAAT
Source organism: Panthera tigris (assembly GCF_018350195.1). Classification (NCBI taxonomy): domain Eukaryota; kingdom Metazoa; phylum Chordata; class Mammalia; order Carnivora; family Felidae; genus Panthera; species Panthera tigris. The sequence continues at coordinate 201,994,340 of NC_056660.1, read as the reverse complement.
GGAAAATGCTTACTTGTCCTTTATCCAGGGAAAATAAACTGAGATACAGAGGTTGATATACAGTAATTCAATTTTCATCGAGTTTTTTACCTGTGTTGACAGGGTTGAAGAGGCCAAATTACTTGTCACATCACAATGATCCAGTTGGGATTTCATTTAATGAAGGGTGAAGCCCTCTTAAAGATTTCTGAGCAACTACAAAGTGACAGTGTGAAGGCTCAGAAATTATCCTTTTCATTTAATGGCACATTTTATGGCTCTCTAATATAGTATGCCTGCTGGAAGTGTTTACCATAAGTCTATTCTGTTCACTACAAATTTCTGAAGGATTTTTAAAATTTTCTAAAATATTTAAATATTTAGAACAGGTCTTCAGTGAGTTGCAACTAAAATTTGAGTTGGGAAACCACCTATGAGCTGTTCGACATTCTTTGCAGCCAAAGTCAATTACCTAAACAAATATTTACCAACCACCTTGTAATAAAAATTCCTTTGCTGGGTAGGAAGTACGCATTACATAAACTATGAAATCAACAAAGAAGGTATACAGATGGCAAATAAGCACATGAAAAAATGCTTCACTCTGTATGTCACCAGGGAAATGCAAATTAAAACAACAGGGAGATACCACTATACATCTATTAGAGTAGCCAAAATCCAGAACACTGACAACACCAAATGTTGACTACCATGTGGAGTAACAGGAACTTTCAGTCTTTGCTGGTGAGAATACAAAATGGCAAAACCAGTATGGAAGGTGGTTTGGCAGTTTCTTACCAAACTGAACATATTCTTGCAATACAATTCAGCAAGAGTTGGAAACATGTCCACACAAAAACCCGCATGTGAATATTTATAGCAGCTTTATTCCCAATGCCCAAACCTAGAAGCCATGATGTCCTTCAAAAGATGAACAGATCAATAAAATGGTATATAGGGATGGTAGAATATGATTCAGAAATGAGCTACCGAGCCATAAAAAGAGGAAATTTAAATGAATATAATTTAGTGGAAAAAAAGTAAAATTTAGTGAAAAGTCTACCTACTGTATGATCTCTCTATATGGCATTCTGGAAAAAACAAAAATTATAAAGACAGTACAAAGTTCAGTGGATGCCAGGAGTTAGTGGGGAAAGAAGGATAGACAGGTGGAGCACAGAGGATTTTTAGGGGCAGTGAAACTACTCTGTATGATGTTATAAAACTGGATATATGACATCATACATTTGTCCAAACCCACGAAATGTACAACATCAAGAGTAAACCCTAATGTAAGCTATGGATTTTAGGTGATTATAATGTGTCATTGTAGGTCCTTCAATTATAACAAATGTACCACTCTGGTGAGAGATGTTGATAATGGGGGAGGCTATTTCTGAGTGAGAGTGGGGAGTATATGGAAAGTCTCTGTACCTTCTGCTCAATGTTGCTATAAACCTAAAACCGCTCTAACCGCTCTAACCATGTTTTATTTTTTTATTTATTTTTATTTTTTTATGATTATTATTTATTTTTCAGAGAGAGAGAGAAAGAGAGCTCAAAAGGGGTAGGGACAGAGAGAGGGAGACACAGAATCCGAACAAGCCCCAGGCTCTGAGCTGTCAGCACAGAGCCCGACGCGGGGCTCAGACTCACAAACTGCGAGATCATGATGTGAGCCAAAGTCAATGCCTGACTGAGCCACCCAAGCTTCCCTAAAGTGTATGTTTTAAAAAGAAAGAAAAAAGCACAGAACATTAATTTTTGCTGTGGTTATTTGGGTTAAATGACTCATTGACACAGACATGCCATAGACTAATGATACACTGTCTATGATATGGTTGAAAAAAGATTCCCACAGGCCTTCTTTCCTTCAGACCAGGGTCTGCAACCATTTTTGGTGCCATTAATCCTTTTAACTCTGGACTCTTTCCCAGAAGAATGTTTTTCAGGCACAAAGTTTAAAAAAGAAAAGCAATTATATTGATACAATCATCAAAATATTGTTAAAAAGAAATTTGTTACAGTAATATATATGCTATTTTATTAAGACATTAAATGATAATTCTTAGCAACAAACATAATAACTATTATATCCTTGAAGTAATCATGAACATAAATATTGTTTCAATATATCTACAAAAACTATAATTTAATATGAAAGTGTATGGGATTTCTAGGGATAAAATAGCAGATACTTCAAATACTGTGTTGTTATGTTTCCCTACTTTCATAACTGAAGACAAAGATAGATTTCATTTATGCTGCACTTCTTGTATTTCCTCTGACAGAGCAAGCTTCTCACTGAGAAAACTTGTATTCATTGCTCATCTTTCCTCTAATGGTCTTTCTCCTTACATCACTACTGATTCCTACTTGCCCTTCACATCTGAGCATCAGTTTATCTTCCATGGTGAGGCTTTCCTTAAGCCCTAAAATCAAAGTGGCAAATCAATTACTTCCTATACATGACCCTCCCCTAAATCCCCTGCCTCGCTCTCTTCTTATTCCTTAGTAGGTTCAGTCCTCTTTCACCTCAGTATCTCCAGCACTTAGAATGTTCCCTGGCACGTAGTAGTCACTCAATATTTGTTGAGTGAATGAATGGCTGATATCTTTCCACTTGTGCCCTACAATTCACAGCTGCTTCCTAAATGTATAATGTGATAATTCAAGAAGACTAAAGAGGAAAAAGGAAAAGAGGAAAAAAAATCACCATGTCGTTATCAAGCTCTCCAGTAGGAAACACCCATTGAGATATGTGTATTCTCGCTCTTTGTACTTTACTTCAGAGTTAAGTCCAAACAATTATATACTAAAAATGGCAACACTGTGAAATCCACATATATCTTTATGTGCACTTTCTCTCTTTAATTTGGCTTTTACTCAAGGGTTTAAAAATACATCAAGAAATATAAAAACATTCAAACTCCTTGAAACCATAATTCTCCTTTTATAAAATTAAAGAAGCAACAATATAGAAAAAAACTTTCTGTGTGTAGATGATCATGGCCTTATGATTGATGCCAGAAAAAAAGAGAAGATAAATCTAGATAATATAGGAATGTTTGAATATAAGGAATATATAGATAGCAGAATGTGAGGGAGAATAATAAATTATTTCTATAAAGGATTTTCAATGAATAATTTTCTTACGTTATACTCTTGAGTGGAAAAAGCACAAAAAATTGTATACATAGGAGAAAGGCATTATATACCTATCTATCTATCTTCTATTTTTTTCATGTATTCATTTATTAACCTAACAAAATAAGAAGCATGTATAAATACAAAGAAATAGCACCAAAATTTTTAATTGTCTTTGGTTGGTAGAAATACAGTTGTTTTTATCTTCTATGGGCTCCTCTTTAGAATTTTTTGAATTTTTTGAGTCTATAGTATTTTATAATGTGAAAATAAACTTAAGTCAGAGGCAGTGCTAAGATGTTTATGGGTCACATCTTTTTCACTGCTCCATTATTAATGTCATCTGGCTCTGAAATGATGTCGCCTGAAAGAGATAATGAAAGTCTTGAGTTTACATATTAATTTACACATCGAACCCTTTTGGATGGAGCCCCTGAGGAAGAATTCCAGCAGAGGGTGTCTCTGAATGGCCAAAAGATGACATCAAAGCAGCTGCTTCACCATGTGTGTTAAACTAAAATGCGTACCCAGGAGATTCTAGGACAAATGGAATTCATGCTTCTATATCTCAAAGTTCCTAAACCATTTTTCTTATATCTATTTCCCTTACCCTTTAAGACTTCAGTTTCTGAAATTGTAGAAGTCTTCTTTTCTATCCCTTGGTCTATGCTTTTAGATAATAGAGAGAATTAAAACTTATCAGAAGTGAAATTGAGCAAATGCTGAAAGCCTGGACTCCAGTTATTTCTGTATAACTGTGTCTTCTCTTGAGCCCATCTGCAATCTGATAGCCCATGAGTACTGAAATGTCTCTTTTGAAGATTTAAGATGTACTTAAACTGGGCTTATAATTACTGACTCCTGATAATTCCTAACTGAGAAATGGAAAAGATGTGAAACTTAAATCAATCCATCTGTAGAACTGTTCTCAATCACTGACAAATTGGGTAAAAGTTTTACATACAAAAACTAAAAAGCTACAGTTTGGTTGTTTGATAGACCATATCACAAAATGTCTTCCACTTGTAGGAAAGAGAAATGAGCTTTAGTTGTGGAATCAGATCAATAGATCAGTACAATGAGATCAGTGCAGGCTTTGCCTCTAAATCACACGAGAATTTCTTTAAATAAGAATTTTTAGAATTTTAGAATTTTAAGAATAAGGCACCTGGGTAGCTCAGTCAGTTGAGCATTGGACTTCGGCTGAGGTCGCAATCTCATGGTTTGTGGGTTCAAGCCACATGCTGAGCTTTGTGCTGACAGTACACAAAGAGATTTTCTCTTTCCCTCCCTCCCTTTTTCTCTCCCTCGCTCTGTCTCTCCTTCTCTCTCAAAAATAAAGAAACAGCGGGGCGCCTGGGTGGCTCAGTTGGTTGAGCGTCCGACTTCAGCTCAGGTCGCGATCTCATGGTCCGTGAGTTCGAGCCCCGCGACCGGCTCTGGGCTGATGGCTCAGAGCCTGGAGCCTGCTTCAGATTCTGTGTCTCCCTCTCTCTTTGCCCCTCCCCCGTTCACGCTCTGTCTCTCTCTGCCTCAAAAATAAATAAATGTTAAAAAAATTAAAAAAAAAATAAAGAAACAGTAAAAAAAGAATGTTGGGTTATACCAGGTCTACTGAATCACCAGTGTTCAAAAGAATATTTGATGTTTAAACAGCCCACAGGTGCTTTTGATACTGGCCATACACAGACTAACACTTGAGAACTACTAAAGTAAATGATCTTTAACAATCAATAAATTCATTCATTCATTTATCCACTTATTAGTTCAATACTTACTGATAAACAAGTATGTGCAAGGCACTGGAAATTCATTGAGAAAAGGACAAGCAATGTCTCTGCTTTCCCATGCATCAAGTATCTTACACTCTGCCCTAGGGTGTTCTTTGATGTGGAGGAGCCACGCCAACCTGAGACAATGGGAGATAGCAGTTCATGGGTAAATGATCCAGTGCCTGCCCTTCAGGAAGAAAATTCTGGGAGGTATTTATACCCTTCTCAGGAACTTTTGGCAGAATTAAGACACTGTTGCCCACTATGGTAGTCTCTATAACACATCCTTATATTTACTTTTTCTCCTTCCCTGTCTCACTCTTTCTGATTTCCCACTTCAGCATAATGGGATCGTCTCCCAAATAAACTAAGTCCAAGAATTTATTTCAAGAGCTGCCTTGGGAGAATCCAAAGGAGTCCTTGAGCCAAGGCTGCCAGTCAAAGGAGCACCATATTTCCCAGGAATGGTCCTGCCTTACTTTTTCTTCCTGCCAGTCATTGACTAACAGCAGCTAGTGGGAAGTGTAGCATTGGAACAAAAACTCACTGATGAATTTCAAACAAAGCATTTGAATCTATCTATCCATCTATCTATCATTTATTTATGTATCTATCTATTGAAAGATATTTACTATAAGGAATTGTTTCACATGATTGTGGAGGCTGAGAAGTCCCAAGATCTTTAGTCAATGAGCTGAAGACCCAGGATAGTAAATGGTGTAGTTCTAGTCTGAATCCAAAGGCCTAGGAACCAGGAAAACTGATGTAAGTTTCATTTTGAAAGTCATAAGGCTCAAGATCCAGGAAGGACCAGTGTTTCAGTTTGAGTCCAAAGACAAAAAAAACCCCAATATTACCGCTCAATCAGTTAGGCCTTCAAATGATTAGATGGGACCTCCTCACATTAGAAAGGGCAATTTGCTTTAGTCAGTCTACTGATTCAAATGTTAATCTCATCTAGAAACATCTTCACAGACATACCCAGAATAATATTTAACTAAATATTTGGGCAGTCAAGTTGATATAAAATAAACCATCACACATGTCTAGATTTAATTTGCCATTCTGCCCCTGTAGAATCTAAATGGATTCAGGATAGTTACTGGAGATTTTAGACTAGTGTAGGCTTACCTAAGTAGATCTGGTTTCACCCACTGTACCAAATGTGGCATTATTGCTAAAGTGTAAACATTTTTGAGAGAGAGAGAGAGAGAGAGAGAGAGAGAAAGAGAGAGAGAGAGAGAGAGAGAGAGAGAACACTTTGCTATGGGTGCTATGTGCCAGAAGTTTATTTATCACCTGCCTCCTATAAACCCTTACTCTAACAGTGTGGGCATGATGATATTTTGGTTGTCTGCGTATCAACTGAGACACTGTGCTCAATATTCTTTGGAATGTCTGAATATTCTTATTTCCCCAAGGTAAAACCACCTAAGTAAATAGCCATAGGTTCTTTTGGGGGGAAAACTGGGGAAATTTTCACAGTATATCCTTGCTATGGTGTTTTTATATTGCTTCCTCTTAGTAAACCAACCAGCTCTTCGGTCAATAGGTTCTGGATTTGAAAACAGGCTTATGTCTGGGATCTGAACAAGAGATTATGACGTTTTACCACACTGAGTCTCCTGTCTTCCATTCCTACATCCTTTCAGTTGTTGATATTAACCTTTAAAAATAAAATATTTGCCTACTTTTCTGTAGGGACAACCGTATTCCATTAGTCATCTTCAGAAGTCTGTGTGGGTTAAGCAAAACCCTCTGGATGTCTTTGTTGGCTATCACAGAAATTGTTTGACAGTTAAGTATCACCACTTGGCCTCTATTTCTTTGGGACCTCATCATCTTCATGGATATTAATGAGCTCAAGTCTATAAGTGCTTCCCCTACAATCAGCCCTGGCCTGCAGAGAGCTACTACTGAACTTGGTTATGCCAGTGATCCCCCTCATACCAGATCATTTCTGACATATTTGATAAATAGTGTGTTCTCTGAGCCCTTCCATGGCACACAATCCTTGGGGGACAGGGTATCTTAATTTACCTAATATACCTATTCCAGCTGCCCATTTTCCCCAATCTATTTTATTCCTTCCTCTACCATCTTCCAGGGCAACTTAGGTATTCTACTTTGTTCAGCACTGGTCGAGTTTCTTTAGACTTTGAAGAACCATCTTAGCAGGGAGTTTGTCCTATTTCCAGAGGACTTTGCCAAAGTTTCAAGTGTTGTATTCTGAGAAAGTGTTCTCAAGACAAAGAATTATTGCTTCTCTAGTCTTATATTCTGCCATTTCCATCCAAATACATTCCCAGGGGTATTCTCCTGGCTCCTGTTAAGCAAGCAAAAACAACTGCCATAGTTAATATTGCCAGGGTTCAAATTCTAGTTCCATTAGTTTTGTGCCCTTGGGAGAGTTACTTAATTTTCCTATGACTCAGTTTCCTCATGTGTAAAATGAGGATGATATATTAGTTCCTGTCTCTGAGAGTAATAATGAGTATTAAATGAAATAATATATGAAGTGTCTAGCACCATATCTGCATACAATAAATACTCGAGAAATATTAGATGCTTGCAGTGTAATTGCCTTTATATAAAAGCTGGGCTTGACTACCCTCTCTGTCTGGCTACCGTACATGAGGTACTGTGCTATGATAGTTTAACCACCGATTGAAATACTGGACTACAAAATAAGCTACTAATAGCCCTACTCTAACTCTGTGGTGGTTTTAAAAAATAAAAGCTGATATTTGTAATTTGCAGCAACTTTTCAAAGTGACTGTTCTAGTGGTGTCTTTTATCTTCCAACCCTTTGTGGCCAACTTTCATTGTGGGGGAACATGATGATTTTAGAAGCGTCTGTCAGCTTTCCTCAGGAGTTAGGTATTTTCACTTGATGCTAAGGCTGCGAATCATGAACTGTCTGTCTTCTTTTAGCTCATGATGAGCTGACCTTTTCCATGCAACAGAGCCTTCCGGTTGCGTGTCTTTGAAGATTAGACTGAGAACTTGGGCAAGATAGTTCTATCAGGAAAAAGGTACAGATTGCATGTGAAATGACAGCCCAAGAGCAGAGAATGTCAGGAAAAAAAGTTATGTACCCTCTCTACATATCCAAAAGGGGGCATATCCATAACTAGGATTTCACTAAGTATTTTGAATTATACTGCAAGGGAGATAGGCATGGGAGAGACACAAAAGTGTACCCAAGCATACCTTAATGCCACTGCAAATAGGACTTTGTTATTTCTAGATGCAATGGCACTAGCTAAACTGAACTCAGATGGAGTCACTAGGCAAAAGGGTGGTAAGGACAGTGAGGCTTCTGGGAGACTACTAGGGCAGGCTTGCAATGGAAATACTAACAAGATGAACTGTGCAATGGAAATACTAACAAGATGAACTGTGGGTATTTCCAGAATTATTTTTGAGGGCATATGATCACGTTGGCTATATTAGGCCTCTAACAGTTCTACACTCAACAGATAACAGTTCATTCAGCATATATTTGAGGGCCTACAACACACACTTTTGTTAAGAGTATCTGATGACATTCACACGGTTTTGGATCTCAACTATTTCCCAGGAATGTGACTTCTCTGTGATTGGGTTCCTTCACCTATGCAAACTTAATTATCCTTCACAGAATTGTTGCGAAGACTGAATGACCTAATATATGTAAATTGTACCTAGCATATGATACACTTTCAATAAATGCAGTAATTAATTTCATTACGATTGCTCCTTTGGTACAAAGCTCTGAATAAAACTTGGTTCATACCAATTGGGGGCTTGTAAACTGTCAAAACTGATAACAAACTAACAGTGCAACCAGTGCTCTGGTATAGTAGAGCACTTTAGAACTCTCTTAGCTGGGGTAAGCAGATGGCTTAATGGATCTGCTTTATGAGCAAGAATGAATGTGAGAAGGAAAAAAAGTAAAGATAACATTTTGAGAAACAAAGGAAGTTGAATGTTTTGTGTGTGTGTGTGTGTGTGTGTGTGTGTGTGTGTGTGTGTAAAAGAAGAAAACTATTGTTAAAGAACATCCACACAAAGTTGTCAGAAATTGGAAGACCTTTCCTTTAAAGAGGTCTACACAGAGACAGCACTTTGCGCATATAGTACCATGCACAATTTATGTTTTTTATCAACATTATAAAAGGTAGTTTTTCTTATCTTTTACTAATTATCAACTGTGGGGGAAAAATTCTTCTCCAAATTGTAGCTGTAATTTAGGAACTGAGACATGGCTGTAGAGAAACTTTGCACTGACCCTTAAAGACGTACCGAGGAAGCCAAAAAACTAAGAAGCATCTCATAACTCAATCTGGCACGGTCCGTGGCTTTTAATGGCACTTTGCAAAAAGAAGCGTAATGTTTTTTCCTGCGCTGGGCTCTCTGCCAAGCAGCCGAGAACATTTGTATATTTATGTGTGCACCTAAATCAAGATGCCTTTCTCAGGAGCTGGAAGGTGCCACCAGGTCCTTGGGATCTTGCAAGTTGATCCTTTGTCCCAGACCTCCTGGTGGTCCAGATTATATGCAGCAAGCCTGGAAGTATCCTGGGGACCAACTCTGTCAGTCTTAAAAGGCAGGTCAAGTCAGTGTTTATTAAGGGACTGAAAATACGTATTTCTGCCGGATCCCACTCTCTGCTCTCCTCACCCGTTTCCCTATCTTTGGAGAAGACATAAAGTTATTTTTAAATTGCACCTTATGATGGAAGACACTCTGGCAGGCCTTACTGTTCCCTTCAGTTGTGCCTTTTTGATGAGAATACTGTCAACACTTGTGACCGAAGAGTTAAAGTTGTTTCTCCAGTAAAACGGGGAGCAAATTAGATATTTTTTTCTAACTTGTTTATTGAATTTCAATTTATTTATCATTCAATGGGACACATTCACTTCATATTTTATTTTGGTCACCTAGGGTTTTCTCCTTCTCTATTGCCAGTTAGAGGGAAAAGCTCAGTGTCGTCCTCATAACGTCTTTCCAGTTAGACAAGAAGGTATGAAAGGGTGTCCTGTTCATTCAATTCTTCTCTTCTTTTCTTCCTGGGTTATCCTTTCAGTGCTCCAATTAGAAAAATATTTTTAAACAACCTTTAGTTGTCAAACTCATGCTTTCATTAATGCATTTGCTCAATCAACAAATATTTACTGAATACATATTTTTTTTAAATAAGACAGGATGACCATACAAGCCACCCTTGATTTCTGTGTGTGTATATTACATGTGTGCTTATGCTGGGGCTGAGAAAGCAAGTGTATATGATAAAGCAAACCACCATATTCTTCAGCTGTTTCTATAAACCACTCCAGCAAAGTCATTTATCACTTATTCAACAAGTTTTCTTGAAAATCTATGATGTTCTGGGCACTATTTTAGGCACTGGGGTTGCAGTGCTAGACAGAAACAAAGTCCTTGTTTTTAGGCAGCTTGCATTCCAAGGGAGGGGGTGGGGCAAATGGAGACAAGAAATAGCTAAATAACAAAATGCAGTATAATCAATCAGATGGTGAAAATGCAAAGAAAATGAGAGCAGCATGATGGGATAGAGTATGATGGAGATTTTATTTTATTTATTTTTTATTTACTTATTTAAAGTTTATTTATTTATTTTGAAAGAGAGTGTGCACACAAAGGCACAGGTAGGGGAGGGGCAGAGAGAGAGAGAGAGAGAAAGAAAATCTACCAGCACAGAGCTCAATGTGGGGCTCGAACTCATGAACCATGAGATCACAACCTGAGCCAAAATCAGGAGTCCAAGGCTTCATTGACTGAGCCACCCAGGCACCCCAAGAGAATTTATTTTAGAATGGCTGACCAGAGAAAGGGATACAGCTAAGGTGACATAGACTGCTGTATGGAAAGGAGTGAGATCCCTCTCCAGTCTCCAGGAATTATTCCTGAGGCTGTGATGAGCAAAGTTATGTGTGGCTTAACTATATTCCTGTCTGAGCTTTCAGAGAATGTGTTAGCAATTGCTCTAATTGCTGGGTAGCAATATTTGGCTCAAGGGTCACCTCTCCTGCCCAAGAAGGGAATGTAAACTCTGCTTGGGGAAGAAATAATGATGCCTGTCAGAGGATCCCAGCCCTGGCCAGCCTGCAGAGCCAAATGGGGGGCAGAGCGAAGCTGTGTAAATTACAAAGGACACTCATTCTTGAGAATTTCTAGTCTCTTCCAAACACAGCCTAAATTCATTTATTATCTCAGTCTCCTGAATCAAAGCTGTGAGAAGGGAACATGTCAAGATAGCAATGGAACAAGATAATGGGTGTAAAATGACAAAAAACAGGAAACCTCTTCTCCAATGATTCCAAATAATGTCACAAAGAAAACAGAGTCTGTTAAGCATGTAAAAGGCATCCAAAACTGCAGTTCAGCACCTATGAAATGACTTATTAACTTTGCCTGCGTAAGGATTCTGGTGAGTTACTGGCAGAAATCATACCCAATTAGCAAATTAGCAGGGTTAGGAGTGGATACAGTGAACTGAAGCAATGAGATCTTTAAGTGACATAGTTTCGGTTAATGCTTAGCCAGGAGGCACCTCACTTCATAATCATAATCTTTATTTCAGACCAAGAAAAAACATAGAAAAGAAATAGGCCCTTAACAACTGAATAACTGCGTTCTGTTCTAAATTATAAGCTGTTTTATACAGGATATATTTTATATAAGACTATTGACTGATCTTCAGAGAATACAAAATTATAGTTTTTATTCCTTTGGTGAGATTGACGGACAGTACTTGCATATTTCATGATGCACAGGAAAAAATAATCCTCACCCCGGCAAAGCAGACCACATCTCAAAACAGGCCGATAAGGGTGGTCCCACTTAATGTGGGCACCCTCACGTTGCCCTGTCATTTTTGTTGAGTTTCTGATTGCTTTCATATACTTTCTCAGTTGTTTGCAAATTCAGTGAGAAAACTGGATATCAGAAATAATCTCACTCCTAACAGTGAGATAAATTATAACAAGTAGCTTTTATTCAGCTGTTTGCAGGGGACAATGTTTCTACATATGTGGGATTATGTGCAATTTCTTTTCTTTCCACCTTTCTTGATTTTTCATAATTTCTGCTATAAATATTCATGGATTTTATTATTTAAAACTTTACATTAGAAAGCAATACAATTCTTCCAGAGTGATTCAAGTGTGTTTTCTGTTCAATTCCTTCTGGTGGTTCAGGTTCAAACTATCAAGTTTACAACTAATTCTTCTCTAAATGACAGGTAGGCTACTTAGATATTTGAAGATAATTCTCCTTTTTTTTTTTTTTTGAGTTCACTCTGTCTTCTCTTCTTTTGGTTTAGCATTTCCCTTTCCTCCACCTTGACCCCAGCCACATTATCCATTCCTTTCCACATCCTAACATTCTTCTTTAAGTGAGGAACAGCTTATCTGGGCACCCAAACCTGAGTGAAGAGCTATGGTGTTTTTGTTTAGAAAGGGGAAATCCATTGTGTAGCCTAAAAAATGATTTTTCTAATACTTAGCTTACCATGCTGCTTTCTGGAAAGGTTCCAGTTGACTTAAAGCCTTACATTTGGTTTTCACCTACTGGACTAAATTATGTCCCCTGCTCCCACTAAGGTTGTGCTTAACCAATTAGTTTTTCAAGCAAATTAAGGCCTTATCATCTTTATAAATACTAAATTTCGACTTGTTAGGTTGCCTTACATCTCCAGGTGCCAAGTTATTGTATTACTGCTGACCCCTTTATCTAATATAGTTTCCATCTTACCTAGATACAAGGTACTCACACATGTGATAAGTAAAATTCTTGCCCAAGTTGTTAATGAATATGTTGAACAGATCAGAGTAAAGAAAAGATTATTGTAATAAGTTACCAGAGACCTTCCCTCTCACTGGTTATACTTTATTAATAAGAATTTTTTGATAAGACAATTGGCACTTACTAATGATTGCCCTTGCAATTGTCATAAAAACTTTGAAAATAGGTAGTGAAGAATGTGGGCCCCATTTCTTATGAGAAATTCAAAGCATTAAGATAGTGGATCCAAATCTGGGTGGTGGACTCCAGAAATGTAGGCTGTTAACTTCCACCAGCCTATGTGTCAATTATTCTTCAAAATTTCTGGCTTCACATCACTGTCAGATACCTCTGAGGTTGTTCTCCTTCTAATCTTTCTTGTGCAAGTTATCTTCCTCTTCATGCTCTTATACCTTTGGTTTGGCTCCCATTCACTGCTCCAAGACTTTTCTATAAAAATACAAAATGGTAGGTTATCTTGAAAATGAGGTCATGTTGAATACATCTGTTCACTTAGATTAGGCATTACATATATTTTCATAAAACGAATAACCCCTGATCTTGCTTAACCTAGATTCAGTCAGAGCTCCTTGTTAGAATATTATATATTTAAGCCTATACTAGCTGATCTGAGAGACTGGAAAACTATCCATACAGGGAGATAAGTAACCAGAATGGAAACCTAGAGAATGAGGGAATAAGAGGTCTTCTGCTATCTGCTTAAAGCAACATCCCAACAGCGTTCAGCTTGGCATACCTGACAGGTTGAGTTCAATAATTAGCTTCTTGATGTCAGGAGTGAAAGATGCTTCCAGCTGGTGGTAGAAAGGAATGTTTGTTCAATCCATCTCTTCCCTTCACCTGCTTTTAGAGTTGTACAGAATCTTTCACTCCTAAATCTTTGCTTACAATCTCTACCTTCACCTTCTTCTCCAAGCCCTTTCCTTATTTCTGTGCTGAAGGTACGGCAGGCAAAATGGAACTGGAGGTTGAATAAGCTGGAGAATCCAGCACGGAAGCCAATTGGCATGACAAGAAACCCAGGCATTTGCCCGTCACAAGTAAGGGCTCTATGGATGTCTTTAACATTATTTAAGAACAAAATCTAATGTTTCAAGGTTCTTAAAAATTCAGGTGATAATTTTTTTCTATTTATTTAGGAGGAAAATTTTAAGTTAAAAAATTCCATTCTTCATATTAATATCTGAAAATTGGATAATATATACATGGTATAATGATAATCATAGTATCAGGTTCTGTATATATTGATTGATTTCTCCATTTATTTATAAAAATATATCAAAAAGTATAAAAGGATATTTGTAGTTAATACATATATATCCTTTAGGCCATCGGTCATGAGCATATTGAGATCACAAAAACATCCCCAGTAATAAAACAGTGTTTCTCTGGGTCATCCCTATCCTGTAGAATTACAAGTAGTAGAGCTCTATCCAAATTCTTGATTCTGCCATGTGAGGATGAGGAGAGAGGGAGGAAAAATTCTAGAGTATGTCACCAAATAACTTATTGTTTCAGACCCTTACAGGATAATAGTCTTCTGCTATTCAAAGGAAATGTGTAGACATTGCACATAGTACTACCATCTAGCCAGAAATTTACACTGTTGTCTAAACATTGTCTACCCTGTCTGTCATTTGTACAGTCTCTATGGGGAGGAATAAAATAGAGCTGTCAGGACAGTCATGGCCTTCCCAGTCCTTCCAAAGGCTTCTGACTCTTTCCCTTTGACCTAACCTACTCCGCTCTGTCTTCCCATTATGGTTGTGAGTTCCATATGGGCCTTAAGATTCCTTGGACCTGTTCATCTTATTTAACACAATTATGCTTGTTGCCTAACAGGAATTGAGGTCCTTTGTCTCTGCCCGTAATCTTAAAGATGACTGAACCCCAAGAAGACTACTCATTAATTCAGGATGCAATTACAGTATCTGTTCTTTTGATTTCCTTTTAAGGAATTTAATTAGCAAATTGATCTCCATGATTTTTCTCTTTGAGGAGCTTTTGCTGCATTCAAAACACTGAACAAATAATAAGGAATATCCTCTAAAAACAAAGATAATTTCATTAAGATAGTTTTGAAGATTGGCATTCTGAGTAACAAATAGTTAATGCTAATTTGAGACTTTGAAATTCATGAAAATGTTCTTAATGCTGATTTAACTTGATGGTCTATTCCTTGGAGACATTAATTCAAATAATGCAGTGGAAACAAAAATACCATGATCATTATATCTGTGTTTAGTTTCTGCATTAGGCAGTGTGACGGGAAAAAAGCCTCCTTTCTCTTCATGTAGTGGGTTCTTTCAGCATTCTTATTTAGACTAATGATTTCCCTTAAGGCTTACAAATAATTAATTTTCATTTTGATCAAGCTACCTTAATGTGATTGTCTATTTTCCCAAAAATGAGACTTCTCGTCTCTTGGCAGATAGGTATAACATTTAGCAGTTCTTCTAGTTTTTTTTTTTTTTAAGGCACAGCATACGCAATTACCAAGAAGAAATTAAAAACAAAAAGTGTCAAATTAAATGATTTCAAATCTGCAGACAATGTCCCAACTCTACAAAGTCATATAACATGTCCTAAAAAAAATAGAAAAGTTGAAACTACTTGGAAATGTTTTATTATGTAGCCAGTGACATCTTTTCCATTTTTCTTTTCTTGCCATAATGGAAAGGATCATATTTAGTTCTAACTTAAAATATGTTAAATCTCTTAAAACATGTTAAACTTATTACCAAAATTTCTTTGTAACAGATAATTTATCTCAAATTTCTTGGAGTCTTGGAAATAAAGGAGAAGCATGAGAACATCTCCATAACCTTTTCTCCCCGCACTCACCTTTCTATTCAATGAAAGATTATAAGAAAAATATATGGGTTAGAAAAAGGACCTAAAGCATTGTTTTTAAATTTTGACTCAAAAGATAAGAGGCCTATAGTAGTTGGAAGCCTGAGCATCTCCAGTTAAGGAAAAGATATACTACTCATGGAATTCTAAAATGAAAGTATGGACATAATCTGTGAAGCTGCACTGAGTACCTCCACCATTCCCCTGTTTTCAAATAGATATAATGGGACATAGGAAGTGATTACCAGGTGTTCCATATATTGTTGAAGGTTTTTGCAACATCTAGTCAGCAACATCCAGTGGGTTGCAACATTGTTTCAGCCCACTGAATAGCAGCCTGTGGTTTGAAATCGATTGATCGATAGTATCTTAAGCTCTAGCAATAGACATTTCAAATAGGTTTAAGAAAACAAGTGTGTTCAGTCATCCAGCTATACGATTTGATTCAATGTGGAAATGTAATCCAAGTCGTCCCAAAGTGAAGCACAAGGCTATTGCTTGATGGCTAGTATAGGGGATGCACTGTCTCCTACTGGAGTTGACCAAGCAAAAATAGCAATATAGGTAGTCAAGTCAGGCTTGCTTCTTGGATGTTTCTTGCAAACATCTTGATGAAAAAAAAAAAAAGATGTCATTGACGGCAAAGTCATAAAAGAATCTGGTTCATGGAGACATAGTTAATCAGTTGGATAAAGACTTTTCTGAAATTAGACTTCTGACCTGTTTTCTGAGCCAATAAATTACTTATTTTGTTTAATCTGTTTTGTGTTTATGTTCCATTACTTGCAAATGAATCCGTGTTTACTATATACTGAGCGTAGACTACTGATACCAAATGGAGGACACTTTTTCAGAGTAGAGGACTTGCCCTGTCTTCATCTGTTTATGGGATCACCCCATCTTACAAACTTCCTCTTACTTTAACATCCCTTTAACGAAGGAGAGGCTTTTTCAATCTAGTAAAATGGGTAATCAATTGGGGTTACTTTCAATTAATGGGTTTTTTTACTCTGCTTTAGTAGTTTGTAGAGGTATATATATATGTATGAAATATAATATATAATGTAACATATAATATATTATATAAAATATATAATGTGTAGTATATAATATCTATATATTCTGTCTAACTGTCTCTGTCTCTCTCTGCCTGTCTCCATGTGTGTGCTATATATACACATGTAATTGTACTTGGATATAGACTGTTTTACTTTTTTTCTCAAACAACAATAACTTCTATTCTTCCTATTATCCAGGTGTATGCCTTATCTTCTTTTAGTTCTTATAGATACTTAACACTTAAGAATACACATATAAACAGAGTATAGAGCTAAAATATTCAGATGTTTTATTTGGAGTTACTTATGATATTGATGAAATGAAGAATTGTGTGTAATAAACATATTGCACAATGATGAAAACTACATTTTACTTTCCTCCTACAATCATCCAAACCCACTGTTTCCTACTTTCCCCAGCTCCTAGATGAACTCTTGAATAAGATCCATTTCTTGTGTATTCACTTTTATATACCAAAAGAAATTTTCAAGTCACTCTTAGTCATAAGGATAATTTTATTTATTTCAATAATTATTTTGTCCATTTTAGTATAATAAGCAGAATTCTCAACTTTATTAAAATTAAATCTTCTGGAAAATATTAAGAACAATGCAAACTTCTGTCTATAAGAGTATGGTTTAGTAACTTCATCCACACAAGAAAATACTGTGCAGCTGTTTAAAAAAAAATGATGTTATATTTCTATAAATGAGTAGGAAATAGCTTCCAGAATATATTTTTAAGCAAAAATTTAAAAAAAGGCAAAAAGTATCTGTAATGAACTGTTTTGTGTCAGAAAAATAGGATTATAACAAATATATAAATATCTCTGATCATTGTGCAAAAACACAGGAAAGATAAATCAGAAATGAATGATATGTTGTGCATACAGAGTGGGTAGGAAAGAGGTGGAAACAATGAAGGATGGGAACAGGATACAAAGGAAGGGGGAAGGGATACTTCTCTGTGTACTCTTTTTTATACAGCTTCAGTTTTTAAAATCATGTTATATTTTTCACATACTCAAAACAAAAAAGCAATAAAAAAATGCAATTAGCCAGGTTAGGAAACATATCAAAATGAAAAGCTATAATGAATAAACTAACCTGTACTTAAAATAAATAACAAGACCACAAAGGAGGGGGTGTTAATCCAAGTAACTTCAAAAATAGTATGTTGACTATATACCCTAAGGCTAAAAGATATTGTAAACAAATACTGGATTCTATTTAGTAAGTTTGTTTTCTGTGGTGATATATATTGGAAATTCTAAATTATTTTATATTTATTCTGAGATAAGCAAATATATAAATGTATTCTTTATGAGGGTCAGACTTATTACTGTTAGAGATTAAAAATATAGAAAAGAAAAAGGCTGGAATTATCCCTACAGTTGGATTGGAATTGAACTCATGTTTTAAATTAAATACAATAAAACTAACTAACTAACTAACTAACTTAATTAATTAATTAATTAAAGATAAATAGGTGGATACAAAAGTAGATATAAGGGTGTGTGTGTGTGTGTGTGTGTGTGTGTGTGTGTGTGTATTTCATAGCATCGTCTGTGACTGGATTTAGAAGCAAGACACTGCAGTTGCAGTGATCACACCTGTTACCCAGATCTTGGTTTCTAAATACCATTCTCTGATAAAAGCAACCTAAGGTCTCATATAAATGGCTGATTTGTGAACTAGTGCAAAGAACATACAAAGGTCAGCTTAGAACAAGGAAGAAAAAGAAGGGCTCTAGGAATGGTGGGGAAACAACATTGGAGCTACCTTGAAATGGCTGCCACTGACCAAATCTGGGAGAATTTAGGCACCAAAAAAATAATAGTATTAGCATATTATAGGCCATAAAACAAATTTAGATCAAGGGTTCATGCCAATATAAATGAATAAAAGGAATAAATGGGAAGAAAGAAAAATCTCTTATAGTAGAATTTCAATGAACATAGAAGAAATGATAGAATTACAAAATCACCATTTCACAGATATTAGTAGAATAAATTTGTTTAGGTAGCAATTATGTAGGTGAACTATAGTGGATGAACTTATGATGAGAAAGAAGATATTTACCGAGTCACAAAGATTCCACAAAATACGTATCAATTACAAAGAGTTATGAGAACCTTATAGTGAACAAATCTGGTAGACATAATCTAAAATGATCAAACTTAACCAGTAATGAACCAACTTAATATCATGTGCCTCCAGATATCATGCAACAAGAAAGACATAACATCACTTTTGCAATAGTCCTGCAAAAAATACAGACCCTGAATCTATTCATATGGAAACTTCAACACAAATACTCCATCACAATTAAGAAATATTCTACATGCAGACTTCCCTGAACTCACCACGTATTTTAAGGCCATGTAGGCTCATGAAAGATGTGCCAAAGTTTTCCAGATTAAAGACATCTAAAAATACATGACATATAAATGTTATTTGTGATTCTAGATTGAATACTGGACTAGTAATATATATATATATATATATATACATATATATATATATATATACACACACACACATTATATATAATTATATATAAATTATATAAATAACTTTATTATATAAATTATTATTTATTATATAATAAATATATATAAATATTACACATTTTCTAGAATTTATTATATTATAATTATATACTTTATTATCTACTTTATTGATAATTTATTATATAAATAATAAGATATATTTTATGTATGATATATATTATTTTTCTATAAAAGACATTAATGAGATAATTGGTGAAATTTTTTAAAAAGTCTGTAAATTAGATAATATTGTATCAATGTGATTTCCTGATTTTGATTATTGTACTTTCATGCAAAAGAATGTTCTTGTTTTTAGGAAATACACAATGAAGTATTTAGGAATTAAAATATCTGCCTTAGGTTTAGGAAACGGGATATAATCAGTTTCTTTATTTTTTCTAGTTATATTATTCTCCACATAAGAAACTGTCTCCGGTTCTTCCAGGACTGAAGCAGAAGAAGGAAAGGTGTAAGGGACAAATAATGTCTTTCTTAATTGATACCAAGGTAATTTGCATTGATGTTTTCTGGACTTGATGGGTTTGGGAGAGAACAGATGTTTTTATTGCCTCACTAGAAACCTTCCTCCAGGACCACTTGACTGTGCTTCCCAAGATGTGGCCCAACAATTTTCATCTAGCTGATTAATTATATTTTTTCTTTAGTACCTGGGAATTCAGTACTTCAACCTATATACTGGTGTTATGTCCCACTTTCACTACTATCAGTCAAGGTTTAAAGTGCCTGCATATTCTTCTGTGAGAGTCATCTTTGGTCTTTGGGAAATAGTAATGCATCCTCAGTACTGAGAAAATATTGAATCTAGAGTTTCTCCAGTACAAGTATTTGTCTTCATTCAGAGATTTCAGTAAGCTCATTTTTTAATTTAGACTTTTCAAGATATGAGTTAGAGTTCAGGGCATGTATGAATAATGTGTTCCTTTTTGTTGCTGAGTACTATTCCATGGCGTTGATGGCTTATGGTTTGTTTAATCAGTCACCTTTTGTAGTACATTTTGGTTGTTTCCTATTTTGTCTTTGACAAATAAGCTACTATGAAGAATCATGCACAGGTTATTTTGATGATGAAAGTTTTAATTTTTATTAGCTAAATGCCCAAGAGTGTGACTGCTGAGTTTTACGGTAAATGTATGTTTATTATTGTAATAAACTGCCACACTAATTTCCAGAGTGGCTGGATCATTGCACATACCCTTTAGCAACATATAAGGAGTGTAGTTTTTCTGCATCCTCACAAGTATTTAGTATTGTCACTATTTGTGGTTGTTGCTCTTATTATTACAGCTATGTAGTGATCATTCATTATGGTCTCAATTTGCATTTTGTTGAACATCTTTTTATGTACTTATTTGTCTTTTCTTTTTTGGTGAGAAGTGTCTTTTTGCCTTTATCTCATTTTTGAATTGGATTTTTTTTTATTTGTTTGTTTGCTGTTGAGCATTGAGAGTTCTCTATGTATTCTTGATATCAGTCCTTTATAAACATTTTCTCCAAGTCTGTAGTTTATATTTTTTCCTCTTAAAAGACTTTTTCACCATTTTTTAAAAGTTTGATGAAATTTAACTGATCATCATAATCAGAGTATGTACCCTTGATAGGATAATATGATGAGAATGGCACTTTAATTTTGTGGTCTTCCTCTCAAAAACACATTATCCTATTCTGGCCATGAAATAAAATTCAGAAAAATTCAAATTAAGGAACAGTCTACAAAATACCAAACATGTTTGCCTCAAAACTAGTAAGGTCAGGGGCACCTGGATGGCTCAGTCAGTTGAGAGTTCAACTCTTGATTTTGGCTCAGGTCATAATCTCATAGTCCTGGGATTGAGCCCCATGTTGGGCTCCCTGCTAAGCAGGGAAACTGCTTAAGATTCTCTCTCCCTCTGCCCATCTCCTCCACTTGCACTCTCCCCACCCCCCCAAAACAAAAAACAAACTGTCAAGGTCATCAAAAACAAGGAAATCTGTGAAACTGTCACAGTGTACAGGAGCCTAAGGAAACAGGAGTATTCAATACGATGTGGTATCCTGGATGGGATTCTGAAACAGAAAAATGGCATTAGGTAAAAACTAAGGAAATTCAAGTGAAGTATGGAGTTTGGTTAATAACAATGCATCAGTTCATTGTTCACTATGGCAATTGTACAATACTAATGTAATTTTAATAATTGAGAAAACAGGGTATGGGGTATATGAGAAGTCTCTATATTATCTTCACAATAATTCTGTAAATCTAAAACTGTCCTCAAGTTTAAAGTTTACTTTACAAATAGAAATATAACTGAGGTTTAAAGGTTATGTAAATTATTCAGTGACACACAGAGAGGAAAAAAATGGAGGTGGAATTCGAATGCAAGACTCTAGAACCAAAGCCCTGTAATCAAACCAGGATTCTATAGAATGGATTTAATGCAACTGTGTCATTATGTGACTCTTATGTAGAATTATAACCAACAGAATTCTAAAACAAAATTTACTGCATGGTACAAATCTACTTACCAGAAAAGAGGGATTTACCATCCACAGTATATACCTTTCAATATGCCTTAAAAGAAGTTTGATTAAGAAAGTTACATACACAGACACCCTCACATACAGGGACCAACTAGCAAAAACATCAAAAAGTGAATAGCAAAGTGAGAAATGTCTTGCAGATTTTTTGACAGTACGTTAATTCTATTTTTACTAGTGGAAGTAGGTAAGAGGCAAATATATCTTTGTTTTCAATTTTAATTAACAGGTAATCTTGCAAGTCTTTAATTTTTTTAGTAAAAATTACACATATTTAAGCAACACCACACGATGATTTGATACACATATACCTAGTGAAATGATTACTATAGTCAAGCTAATAAATATATCCATCTCCTCACATAATTACCTGTGTGTGTGTGTGTGTGTGTGTGTGTGTGTGTGTGGTGAGAGCCTCCTAGCAAATTTCCAATATTCCATACAATATTATTAACTATAGTCATTCTACTATATATGAGATCTCTAGGTTTTTTTATCCTACACAACTGCAACTTGGTACTCTTTGGCCAACATCTCCCTATTTCTCCCACCTCCCGGCCCCTGGTCATCACCACTTTACTCTTTTCTATGTGCTTGACTTTTTTAGATTCTGCATATAAATGAGATCGTTTAGTGTTTTTTTTTCTGTGTTTGGCTTATTTCACTTGGCATAATGTCCTCCAGGTTCATCCATGTTGTCTCAAATGGCAGGATCTCCTTTTTTAAGCCTGCATAATATTCCCTTGTATTATTATTCCATCTTAATAGAGTTGAACAAATATTTAAAGGATATTGTCCAAGGATTCCCAATTATTTGTTGCCCCAGGTGCACAATCATGATTCTTCCTGGAATTTCACTATCCCCTCTGGTTCTGGGCAAACCTCTGCAGCACTAAATTTCATCAATGATCTTCCCTTCAGGCACTTAATAAATTTAGACTCTTTCTCCTTTCTCTTTTCTTTCCCCTCCACCCTCCATCTCTTCTTTCTTTTCAAACACACACACACACACACACACACACACACACACTTCTGCTCCATATGCATATTTCCCTTATTAAATCCTGCTGGCAGCAAACTACAACAGCAGAAAGACTGGGATAAACCAATTAACACTAAGGTGTAAATAGTTGACAAAAGCCTGAAATGTGTTAAGTAGTTAGAAATATTTGCATATTAATAAAGGACAGACTATTTCCCCCAAAGACAGAAGCTTTAATGAGGAATTTTAACAATAGGAAAGTAGGGGCAATTTTGGAGTTAGGGCCTGTATGAGTGCCCCTCTAGTGCTGTTCAATCCAACAGATATGTTCTAAACAACAGAAGTATGACAGATTTTAAGAATTCAGAGATATGTAATACATAGCCCCAGCTTCCAAAAACTAATAATCTAATGGCCAAAGTAACTCTAAAAGAACATAATAATTGCTGTAATGAGTAGAGAAGTGTAGGAAGCTGGAAAGAATGTGTAAGGGGTACCTCCCACACAAGGCAATATTTGTAGAATAAGAGTCAATCATCAAATAACACTGAAGTTGGAGAGGGAGAGAGTGTGTATGTGGGGGGGGGGGCAACCTTACATTCTTGGGATTAACCTCACTTGGACATGATCTATTACCATTCATATATATGTATGTATATGTATAATATGTATATATTATAAATATATAGATATATATAGATATATAATATCCAATTTTATATTGGATTGCCTTTGTTGAAGTTTTTTTGAGTTTATTTACTTTGAGAGATTATGCAGGGGAGGGGCAGAGAGAGAGAGGGAGAAAGAGAATCCCAAGTAGGCTCTATGCTAACAGCATGGAGCCCATCATGGGATTCCATCTCACAAACTGAGATCAAGACCTGAGCCAAAATCAAGAGTCCAATGATTAATGGATGGAGCCACCCAGGTGACCCTGTATTTAACTTTCAATGTCTTTAGATACACAGATTAAAATAAGAGCATATGTCTTTAGCAAGAAGTCTTTTGTTTAGTCCCTAGTTCTTCCTAATATAAGCTGGATAACCCTTATTGTATCATGTGAACAACCTAAAAGACCAGAGATCCTGTTAATTTCAAAAGATTAATGTTCCTTTATCTTATCCTCTCTCTATCTCCTACCTACCTTCAGCCTATGGATAAATACATTACTGTTATTTGGAATAAACCTTGCAAGAGTTAAATAAATACTCTGAAGAGTAATATAGTTTATGCCTAGATTTCCCAGAAGCAGACACTGAAGTCTGGTATATAAGTCAGTTTCAGTATAATTTGAACTACCAAAATTCATTCAAGCAATATCTCATAACTCATAACAGCGAGCTACTTATTCCTTGCTACAAGACACAAAGGCAAGAAACTATCACAGATCCTCCCGAATTGAAAAAAAAAAAAAAAGGAAAACGAAGAAAGAGAAAGAAAAAAAAGAAAGGAAAGAAAGAAAGAAAGAAAGAAAGAAAGAAAGAAAGAAAGAAAATTCTACAACAGCTCTAATTTACTTTATAAGTGAAGGAGATGGTAAACTTAGACATTCTTGCAGTTCAACCATTAGTTATTTTAAAATGCTTTGGGCTCCAAATATAGTTAACTGATAGGAGATTGTCAGCACATGCACTTTTAATTCTGCAATTTGGGCTTCTTTCCAGAGTTTTCATATTTTAAAACTATTATGCATAGTTAACAAAGAGAGTGTATTTGACTAAACCTAACAACATCTCCAAAGGGATCAAGCAGATGAGTTTAGCAGTCAACCCAAATTAAACTTACTTTTATCATAGAGTTACTTTTATTTACTTTTATGATAGAATTATAGTGAATCTGTTCATGTGTGTGTGTGTGCGTGATGGCATTTGAAATCAATTTTCATTACCAAATATTATTCAGGCAATGGTTACTTTTCATCACTCATTTCTCAGAACCCATAAACTAAACATTGAGATTATGACCCGCGACCTTCTGGTAACTTGTTTCTACTCTGCCAACATCCTGCATTTAGAACATGAGTTTCATTCATGTAAGTGCCACCTTCCTAAGCCAAGACTTCCATTAGGTCAAGATTAATGTAACTAATGAGCATTCTCTGCCCGTATTTAAATCCCCCTCCCAGCTCATCATTTGTACTCCCCCTTTGTGATCTGTCATTATGACACAGTCACCTTTGAGATAATGAATGTTGAGCCAAGTTTAGAAATCCTGTCATAGGCTTGATTCTCCCTTTTCTCATCCACCTCATTCCAACAGACCCCCCCCCCCCCGCCTCGCCCCCCCGCCCCGGCTCAGGATAGCATTTATGCCTGCAACTTTTGATTAAATTAACAAATGCTCCTTTAAGAACTTCTCAGGAAAAGATATAACATTAAATAAAAGTTTCAAACATTGACCTTAATTTACCTGGCTTCCTGGTTATTCTCAAATCCTTTCTGTCTTACAGTTGGACACACTAATGAGAATAACAGCTACTACTTTCTCCCAAAATAAGTCTGACTAATTGGGAAGTTTACAAGATTAATTGCATAGAGTTTTGCAAAAAGTGCTTGTCCTAGAAACCATCAAGAATTTGGTAACAGAAATACACTCTTTTGAATTATGATCCACTGAGAGCTTGAAGCTACTTTGTCTACTTCTCTACATTAGTAGCTGTGAATATAAGCTTCATTTTTTACAAGCAGTAAATTAGATAGTAGTTGTACATTGTTGAACCTTATTTGATCTGATTTGATACAGTTAAGAGTGAGCGTTTCTGAAAATGGCATGTAAATGTATGGGAAATACATAAGCAAATCATGTAAACCTGCTTGGACACCTATGACACAATCATTACTGGAAATAAATACGCAACCTTACACCTTTGCTTTTTCTGAGTCTTCCTCAATATATTCCCCACCTGTTTATGTGCCAAGACGTTATTGCAGGAATTGGGTCTGTTCTCTTCAGAATGGAAGAGTGTAGATGAGGCAACCATTCTCCTGGAATTCTCCCAGGAACTCCTGATGTCTGAGTCCAGTTGTATCTCTTAAAGAACTCAGATGCTGAGATGATAGCAGGAAAAAGGAGAACAGATGAACAAAGTGGCCGTGTTAATCCTCACATGCTTCTTCCAATTTCTCACGTGCTCTCCCCACACTGTGAAAGCTCCTGGAACTGAAGCTTATCCGAAAGCCTTAACTGTGGGTAAGTTAAGAATAAAATGAAGAAAATGCAATAATTAACTTGAGGCATATTCTATTATCTGTTTCTGCAAGTTCTTATCTTTTACCAACTGCCAAACTCACTTTTTTCTTTTCTACTTACCTTAAATCCTGATGTGAATTGAGAGTTAGTAAAATATAGCTCAACACCTAAAACTGTACTGTCTTGTGTAGCCACCTACTCAATTCGTGGTTAAATGCATCATTACTACGATTAAATTACAGTTTATCAAGAGGAGGTTGACCATGTCAGTCCATAGTACTGATGTGGTGTAAATAATTAACATTTATATGTTTGATTGGTTAATGTAACAATATCAAAAATCCACTGGACTGGGCAGAGTAAAAGGTATGTTTCCTATTTTTCTATCTCAGGCTGGCCTTTATGCATTAAGAAGCTTATAGCAGAAAGCCACAGTGCACGATCAGAGGAAAACAGAATGCAGTGGGCTTCTTTTCAGGCTCTTGATCATCAAAACAGCACAAGAGTAGAAAGGAAAAATGCATGATGGTGGGAAGTCAATCAGAGCCTGGAGTCTCTGCGTTGTGAAATGTCTCCCATGGTTTTACTTATGTAGCATACCTATTGGTTTTGAAATGCTCTAATCTTTAGGGTGAAGAGCAGTGAAATGAAGAGTCACTGATTTCAAATTTTCCTTTCGTCCATTGAAGGTAAAAACATATTACTGAGTTTAGAATGTCAACACTATAATTAGATCTTTGGCAACCTGAACAGGCACGTTAAAGTCTTATCAAACTGTCCGCTTAGGCCTCTGACCAGACTTTCTTCACACCATCCATTTGCAAATCAATTAAATTATCTGCTTAGAATACTCTTATACACTCAGCAGCACTTTAATGAATACCTGAAGATAAATATTCCATAAAAACACTATTTTCAGAAAATAACCCATTAATAATTACTATGATATTAAAGGGCTTTGTCTTCAGCTAAAAAATATCAGGAAACAACCCCATAGATAATGCATGTTTTCTTTGAAGATGAGAGGATGTAACCATTTAAAAAAATTCCCATCTTTCTTTTACTCTTTAAGAATTGCTTATATTTCACTGTAGGCTTTCATCAGTTCTGTGTGCATAATTTTACACTGGTTTGATTTTCTCTAGGATTTTTTTTTTCTGTCCCAACTTGCCTGCATGGATGTGAAATCATATATTACAACTGATAAAAGATTGATGATGTCCAACTAAACTGTTTTGCCTGGTTAGAGCAGGTTTCTCCTAGCTTACACTTTTAGTCGTTCGCTGGGCTTACGGGGTTACCTTGTGCGATCAGCCAAACACACTTCCTAATATTTCAAAAGGCACATTTTCTGTCAGTCCAAGAATGGGAGTCTAAAAATGTATTTGATTTTTCTATGACCCTATGAAATGTTAGACCACGTATGTATACTCCGACCTGCTGCTCCACTGTTCTGAAGTACCAGAAGTCGTACTTCTGTCGTAAGAGTTCCTTGATCCCAATATCTCAGTCTCAGAAAATCACCCCATAGGCTAAAACCTTCATACGTGTGCATATTCCAGGTATTGTCACAAGTAGATGATCTTATGTTATAAGCTATAATTAAGATGGTTCTGATTTTTTGTATTTGTTCTGTTTTTGAGTTTTGGTGGTGGGTTCTTTGTGCATCCAGATTTACTCACTAGTCATGCAGTGAAGAATGGCAGGAGACTGTGAAGCGACACACTGTGTCTTATTTATCTTCAGGCTCATGCTTTTTTGTTGTTGTTGTTGTTAAACTCCAGTTCGAGAGTCTTCAAACTTAGCTGATCATCAGGATCACCTTATAAGACTTCAAAACATGGATTTCTCAGCTCTTTCTCTGGAACTTCTGATTCAGTGCATTTGGAATGAGGCTTGAATTGATCTTTTAAAGAAATAATCCCGACCTGAGGACCAAAACTGTCTTCGCATAGTGGTTGTTCAATAACCATCTGAACTGATAAATTAATTAATAAGAAATTGTAGTATTACCTATTCAGCAATTTTGTATCTGCTGTTTTTCCAGTGACTGAAAAATTAAGTGGGATGCAAAAACAAACAACTAAAGGCAACACTTGATTAATCATCAAAATACTGAGCGAAAGTGCTACATTTGTTCAAAGCAAAAGAAAATCAGAGAGGGTAGAAAAGTTATACTCATTCATTAGCATATATCATTAGTGAGCATCTACTATTTATGAAGCTAGTTCCGGGGAATCAGAAATGAGTAAGACAGTCTTTGACCTCCAGAAATTCTGGCTAGTATAAGATAAACATTTATAGTAATCAATAATACTATGACATCAATAAGATTCTATGGGAACTGAGAGATGAGAAAGATTATTTGTGCCTGTGGTGGTGGTGGTGTTCAGGAGTGCTTAATAGGAAAGGCAGTGCTGGAGATAAATCATGTTATTTTTAGAGACACAAGGTCACTTGTGCTTCAGTTTTGCTTTTATCTACCAGGTAGCTTTGCATCCAAACAAGCTTCCCCTACTATGAAGTTGAGGGATCCCAAAAGGAGTTAGAAGGTCACTTGAGCACCATTGCTATCTTTATAGATTTAAAAATGTCAGGTGTAGGGGCTTGACATTCCAAACCTTATACAAAAATAGGTTATTCCACCATCTTAAAGACCATTTGAAATACAGTTTCAAATCAACAGTAAACAAGATCATTCCGGTTTGAAAGGAGTTTATGATGCTAACCGTAAGGTTGCATGTTTTTAAAAATTTTTTTAACGTTTATTTATTTTTGAGACAGAGAGAGACAAAGCATGAACGGGGGAGGGTCAGAGAGAGACACACAGAATCTGAAACAGGCTCCAGGCTCTGAGCTGTCAGCACAGAGCCCAACGCGGGGCTCGAACTCATGGACCACGAGATCATGACCTGGGCCGAAGTCGGCCGCTCAACTGACTGAGCCACCCAGGCGCCCCAAGGTTGCATGTTAACATAACTTCTTGCTAATAGAGAAAGGGCACATATTATTCTGGTCAGTGAATTATGTGGCAATCAATAATTATGAGGTGAGAACATGTATTCCAAAACAAGATTGATACAACGTAACTAAATAAGCCTTAAGAGGTTAGGGGAAGGCATTTCTTTCTATACAGGAAAGAATTAGTCTTGCTGTTTTTAGTTGCTCTTATGGCATCCACTTTTAAGAATATTCCTTTTAAAGTACTTAACCTATCATTCTAAACATTCAATCACTAAAACTTCTGAATCAGCCTAACATCTCATGCAGGGTGGGCTTCATATGACACAGAAAGGATGTAAGTGTATCTTGACAAGTGTAATGCAGTTGGGGGCTGGGGTGAAGAGGGAAAGAGCGTAATGTTACTTCAAAAATAAAAATATTTTCAAAATAAAGTCCATTATGAAGATATCGGTGTTGTCTATGTGTGTGGGGTTTCTCCATGGAATAGTAATAACACATTTCTTTATTTGGAAGTTGAGCATATTAATTATATTGATGCAGTCCATTCTCTGCAAGACAGATTACCTTGTCTTGAAAGAAAGCAGAATATTTACTTAGAACATTTTAGCTATCTGGTTATATAGCAGAAAGAAATGAGAGTAAGATAAGAATACTTAACATGGACATAGGTTATCAAAGGGAGACTCCTTAATCTTATTCTTGAATATTTTTAAGAATAAGATCAACTAGGCTGTAGGGAATGTAACAGAGAGATAAGATAGGTGGCACAGGTCAGGTCACATCTTGGGGACCTTACATACAGCTGAGAGGATTCACATTTTATTCTGTAGGTAAATGGGGAGTGATTGTTTTCAAGCTGGGAAATGATATGATTGAAGCTGGGCTTTAGTTGTCTTATTTTACTAAGTCAATAATAACAATAAAAATCTTCTGTATTTTATCTAATTAACTATTACAGTAACATTGAAAAAACTGCCACAATTAAATACTTAAGAATTTCAGTTATCTTTCAAATATAGTCTTCCTGGCAGTACTGAAGATTTGAGGTTGTCAGATAAAATCTCTAACATCTAAGCCAGTAGAGACCTATTAGAAAATATACTTCTAAGATAAGCAAAACTACCCTAGAGCCTGTTTTATACTGTTTTTCTATGTAAATTGACATTTCAATACAGTTTTATTTGAATTTTTTTTTCCTTTTAGGAGGATTCAAGTTATTCAGGCAAAGAATAGGAGTCCTACACTGATAGGAAAAGAAGGGGTTAAATATAAAATGCGTTGAGGCTGAAAGAAATGGTAATATTTTCGGTTAATGATCATTTGATCCGTCATTCAGCATTTGTAATGAGCACACAGCGATTTTATTTTTCTTAACCAAATATAGGCCATCTTTGTTCCTATAAAATATATCCTTAAAGGAACAAAAATTGCTAAAGCTATAACAGGGAGATGAAATTCACACATGGTAGTGCAGTCATGATGTTCCCTACAGAAGAACATCCCCAGAATGCATATTATGAGTTGCTGACTCTCGGGTTGTGTTTGTGCATCCAAAGCTGATATGCTCTGAAGTAATCAGGGAAATGACTTCCATCTGCAAGACCACTTTATAAAAAATCAATACTTGCCTGACTTTTAACGGGAAAACTTGAGTGGCAAATTTGAAGCAAAAAATTATCATTTTTTAAATGTTAATTTGTTTTTGCGAGAGAGAGAGAGAGAGAGCATGAGTGGGGGAAGTGCAGAGAGGGGGACAGAGGATCTGAAGCTGGATGTGAGCTGACAGCCCATAGCCTGATGCACGGCTCAAACTCACAAACTGTGAGATCATGACTTGAGCTGCAGTGGGACGCTTAACCAACTGAGCCACCCAGGTGCCCCTTTCATTTTATTTTCAAATTAAAATTAGAGGGAATGCCTTTACTTAATTGTGGTCACTTGAGCCATATTTGAAACAATGTGGTTAAGACAGTTCTAGACTTTCCTAAAATAAAAGAATTATATTAAAAGTGCCATGATTTAATATAATCAGGTAGTGTCATTTAGTAACAGTGAACATGTCTACAACAGCTGTTGTCTCTTCAGCAAATGTCTTCAGTTCCCTCAGATCAGATGTCTTAGGGTTGGTAAGTTGTATGATGAAGAGCAGAATGTCCTTAGAATCATTATTCCAAAGGTAGGGGAAGTGTCTTGTCTAGTGGTCAGCAGTGAGCAGGTCAGGGATCTGTTCCCACTTCTGAAGCTCCAAAAGACTAGCAAAACCTAGATAATCATGACTGTTCAATCTGTGTAGCCTTTCATCTAGAAAGGGAAAATTGGCAGGCTGGGTGTAATGAACTTTGTAAGGATGTGGCTTTTAAACACGGATGTATCTTGCCTTTTCTCATGGAGAGAAGAGTAGAAAGAATCAACATTAATTCCTAACTGATTTAAGTGAATGAAATACACAAGCAAGCACACCTGATCTTTGTCACCAATACTTTGATCTTGGAAGTTTCCAACATGGATAGTTGACTCACAACATATCAACTTTAATTTTGTTAATAAGTCAGATCAGTATTTTTACACAGAAATTGATTAGGTGTTTATAAATTATTAAGGTTATGTCTAAGATATCAAATATTTTTAATGCATGCAAATGGTTTGACAAAGCTAATTGTGTTATACATTAATCAATTGGTTATTTTTTGCATAACAAAAATACCCATGTGTATCAGCATTCAGTAACAGGGACAAGGCAATACAAGTAAACATATGGAAAACTTTTGTTACTACGATGCTTAATAAATATCCTGAACTACTGAGAAACACAAATCCACTGTTCTCCTACAATATCAAAGCAAGCAAATAAACAAAAACAAATCAAAATGAAACAAAACAAGCAAACAAACAAAAACCAAAAGCAATAGGTTAAAAGAAACCCACCAAATTGAAAAATCAGAAAGAGAAAGTGAAATATCCTACAGCTCCTCTGGAAGGGGTGCCAGACACTCAGCCCATAACAACATATTTTGCTCGATATGCAGTGGATTTGCAAAAAGAATGTTTTCAGCTCCCTAGAACAACTTTATTTCAAGAGTTCAGTTGAGTACAACAAACATTATTGATGAAAACATTAGGCAAATACTTCCTTTGACTGACGGTATTGTTCTGTACTTTGCTTTCAACTATAAAATAGAAAGCCATCTGTTTACCTCTGCCAGAAAACTGTCACGATCTAGAATATAAACTGGAGTCCAATTCTTTGGATTCAAATCCTTTTATACAATTTAGAAGCTGATAACTTTGGTCAAGACTTAAAGTTTCCATGTTTTGTGCCCCTCATCAATATAAGAGAAAAAATAGCACCTTCTTCATTCTCATGACAATTAAATGAGCTAATAAATGTAAAGGGTTTGGAACTGTGCTTGGCACATGATGAATGTCCAGAAGGACTCAACAAGTATTACTCATAAGCCCAACATTATAAGAGTGAAGTATATGAGTCTCATTGTAAAGTTCTCATCCTGGGACTTCAGGCAAATTTATTAATCTATCCATGATTTAATCTCTTAAATATAGATTAGAGTTGTGCTTTCCAATGTAATAGTCACTAGCTATATGCCATATGTGGCTATGTCACTAGTCTGAACTGAGTTGTGCTATAAATGTAAAATGTGCACCTGATTATGAAGATTTCATTTCCTCCTATCTCCCCCCAAAAGAATATAAAATATGTCAACATTTTTGTATTGAAGTGATTACATTTTGGCTATATTAGTTAAATAAAATATTTTTATAAAATTAATTTCATCTGTTCCCTCTTTATTTATATTAATACAGTAACTGAACACTTCTAAATTACATATGTAACTCATTTTAAATTTCAATCAGCACTGGTTTAGAGAGGCTGCTTTCTGTATCTAATAAGAGGTATTAATTACATCTTTTTAAAATAAACCAGATAAATCAAGAAAGATAGTGTAAATAATTTTTACAATCATTAATATCTCAAATTTTTATTCTAAAATTTCAGGAAATTATAAGATTATGAAATCATTAGCCCATTCCCAAAGTGATAAATGTCAGGTCAATTTTGGGGTTTCAATTCCCCAAATCTTCCAACTTCATATCTAAAAGAGTGTCATTTGTAAACCTTTTTCTGAACACAGTCAAGTTGGAGGCCATGTCTTCTCCTTTTTTGTAGACAACTATCTTCCAGTCTAAGAACTTTACATTGTATTTTAACTCCAGATGAACATGGCATGAATTTGTTTCCTTAGCCTCATCTGTTTCCAAAATACTCTTGAGTTTCTTCATCTGACAAATAGAGGTCATATCTTCTGATAGTGCCAAGAGAATTGAGTTCACTGTGTTCATTGTAACACCTAGAATCATATTTTGTTCTTGTCTCTGTTAATAAGGAGTAACATGAATAATGCATTAAGCAAAAAGGTCATTTATTACCATACAATTTGAGATATAGCTGTATGAAAACCCTGAAAATAAGATTATATATGTGTGTTAGTGACCAAGAGATTTTTTTTCTTTTCCATTTCCTATATTGTGTTTATTAGTCCCTTTTCTTACTACTTAGTTTCCTGTATATCTGCTTTTTTTGGTAATAAACTACAATTTAAATCACTGCATCTTTTACAGCTTTTGTCATTGGCTTCTTTGGAAAAGGTCTGGCACTTAACTACAGTGAAGTAAAATGTTTACAATTAGGAAAAGATACCAAGAAATGTGATGAAATATTTTGTAAATTATTTTCTGAATTTAGCTTTTAGCAAAGGTAAAGATTTTCTCAATATTAAGAGAATGCATAGTCACAAATTATTCTAAAGAGAAAATCAATTATATTTTGTCAGTATTTCTGAAGGTGAAATTTATCTTGGTTTTTCAAATCAAGTGATGCTTTGTTTTGTCAGATTTATGATTTTCATGAATAGAAATAAATAGAATAAATACATTATCTGAAATCTTCCAAACTATGGAAGATTTGTTTATTGCCCACTTAATCCACTTATAAATTCAAATGATGGAGTTTTTTGGGTACTGCATACATTCAGGAGTAGAAAGTTTTGTTTTTGTTTTTGTTTTTAAATGCTTTCATTCTGAATTTTCTCAAAACCAGAATAATTTGGGAATAAAAATGGAGAACGTCTTTATGTGAAAGTTCTATATTTATTCTCTCTCTTCCTTCAAATAGAATTTATTCTCTGTATTAGTTATCTTAATTTTATTATTATCATGCTCATCGTACACACTGAACTGAAATAGATCTATACACATTTAGTTTCATCATCTTTCTATATAATATTCTTTTATGGTTGATGTGGTGGTAAAAGAATTTACCACTAAGCACATACAGTGTGCCCAAAAGTCTATTTTACAAAGATTAAATGTTGGATCAACTCGTACTAGCTTGAGGATTTTGCAGACATATTCTGTGACCTGGTGTCACCAAGAGATCTATTAATCAGAGTTTACTCTTTATACAAAATGGCAGGACTCCTTGTTATAATTGGAAGGTCTATCAGCAAAACTTGCTTCCTTAAGATACAAAGTTCTAATCCATATAAAGTAGCAGCTGTACCTGGAACTAGAATGGAGAAACGAGTTAGTTTCTAAAACACCAAAAATATTAGAGTGACTCGCATCCCAAGAGGTGCCAAGAATATGTGATTGGTATCATCTACTGAGAGAAAGAAAGATGAAATGGTGAGTGTGATGTGGCAGGCCTTTGAGAACATTCAGATCTATAAGATGCCCCTATTGGGGATCAGCTGTACCATCTGGATCCATAACATGTGCAGGCCAATTACAAAGTATATCAAAATAAGATCTTCTAATTTTAGAATTCTGTTCTAAAATAGCAAGATATCCAGCTGGAGAGATCCAGTGAACCTCAATTTAAATAAACAGTTTGGCTAAGACACTATAAAGCAAGTTAACTCAAAGTGTGTTTTCCAAATCTTTGATGTATCAAGTGGCCTTGACACTGGTAAGAATTAGGTATAGTGTGGATAGACAATGTTGTATCACTTTTGAAACTGGATTCTCTTCCGCACATGCCTGTTTTCCATTTGTGCAAATGCACTCAGATGGTCCTATAGAATCATGGCAATCGTGAAGAATGCTCTGGCAGCAAATTCCTATCAGCACTGACTTTCTCCGTGTGCCTTTTATTGAAAAATGTTGTGCAGGGTCTTCTCTGTTTTGAATGAGCCAAGAAATTAGCTCATGGCCTTTTCAGATAATAAGTACACTAGGAAAAAACTAATCTGACATATGGAAATGAAAGCCTCATTACTTCCTTAAAGTTCCCTGGGGTGCATCTTTATAATTTACTCAGTGAGAAAGCCTGAAATTGAAATTCTGAAAAGATCACTCTTTTAATTACCCCCAAGACTAGCCAAGGCTGGTTTTGAGAGCCATTATCATCCTAGACAATTGTATTTAATCCCATAGTAAATCAATGATTATTATTCACACTTGATGAAGGCTTTGGAAAAAAATAAAAATAATTTAAGAATAATAATATTATAGGTAATATGTTACCTATAATAATAATAATAGTATATAGGTAATATTTTAAACACACACCAAAAAAATGATATCCACTTTGCTTAAAGGACAAATTACAATTTTAAACTCTTTTCATTTGTAGAAAACAATTTTAAGCAAGGATGTGAAGGCAAATGGTACTGACTGCTATCATTACGTAACTTGATAATTTTCACATTGGTTAATAACACATAATGATGGTAGTAATCAGGACCACAGATGGATACTTACCCACATCAGGAAACACAACCAAGTTTAATTTAACTCTATGGGGAATAAATGCCAGGGAAACCCATTCCCCCAGGAGAGGTGGGAGGTGGGTAAATAATTCTCTACATGATTACTGAAATACTTGATTATCTAGTATGGCTGTGAGAGCTGAATTTTTATATTTAATCACTATATGTAACACAGAGAAATTTGTTTCCTTATATTTTCTCTTTGAAACTCATACAGGATATTAATCTCAGAGTGAGCTGTAGAATAAAAGTTACATTGTAGAAGCAACAAGTCACACTGAAAGATTGTGAAGGAAAATAATCTTTAAGTCTCATATTTCCATTTTAGTTTGCATGTTTGCTGAGAAAAAAGGCAGTAGAAATAAGTATGCCTTCTCTTATTTCATGAAGAAAGACAGCAAGGGAAAAAGATGTAGACATTGCATATTGTATAATGTAGCTTCTTGGATGTCTCAGAGTCTTCTCTAAGGAAGCTTTCAACATAGAAAATATTCATCACAAAAGACAACTAAGATTATTTATATAACGTAAGTGTATACAGCTGAATATTAGTAATAGTGCATTATTAATGCTTTATTTGGTTAAAAAAAAAAGCACCAGTGGGGACATATCTAAGGTGATTATATTATCTTTCCTACATTCTTGTCTATCTTGTACCACATGAAACCTATAGTCCATCTGAACTGAACATCTGACACATTTGAGCATGTCACTTTCCATGATTTGGTTAATGCTATTCCCTCCATAGATGGTTTATTCCTACTCCTATATGCTAATTCCATCCCCACCAATTCCTCAAATGTTTCACAAACCTTATAAACCCTTCCCTGGCTTCCCAGCTCTTGGCACTCTGTCTTTAGACTTAAGCCTGGAGGAAAAAATAATTAATTACTTAAACATTTTTTTGAAAATCCAGCTTTCAAAAGAGATAATCATCATCACCCTTCCTCCCATATTAAAAAAAAAATACAAAATAAGTATTAAAAAAAACAACAACAAAATTTACAAGGGTGCAGTTAGTCTGTTCATAATTGGAAAGAAAGCAAAGAAATATACCAGTCTCTGTATGTGATTGTATCTGCACGTTTATCACATATTTTTAGAAATCATATTGCAGAAGTCAAAAACAGTGTTGTTTTTTAAAGGCCATTAGTACCTTTTTGTAAAAGGACTCATGGCTTCATAAATTGAGGAGGTAGCTCTAGACAGGGTATCCCTGTTTCTGTTTACTGATTTGTGATTATATATGAAACATTGATTTTTGTTTCTTTATTTTTGCCATGTATTTGATATGCTTAAGCCATAATGGAGGTAAGGGACAAGTCAGTTTGTTTACCCAACTTCCAGAGGTTTTATTATTTTGATAACCATTTGAAATTTGATCATTATGACTAGTGTTATTATTGATATTTTTAGGTGTTGTTTTACCCTGATTAGAGCTCTTAAAGTGGATTATGGTGTTTTTAAAGAGTTACCCAAAGAATTATTGACCATGTACTGAACTTTGAACTGTCTGATGTATACTAATGGGATGCCAACTGAGGAGTATTAATCAGTAGTTTGGGCATCAAGTAGTTCAGATAATAATGGAATGTGTTAGTGCAATAGAGGTAGAAAGAATGGATGACATCATGTGAGTCTAACTCTAAGAGGCAATTATGCTCAGAAGATCTGATCAAAGCTGCTAGAAGTAGCTTTTTAGGCTTGTTTTTTTACCTCCTGTCTCTACTACTCTAGCCATGACTCATGTGGGCAGATACTATTCCCTTCCCCAAACATAATGTCTTTGACTTTTTATAACTTTGCTAAGTGGAAGTTCTCAGTACTGATTGGTTGTTACAGGCAAGATAAGACATTTATCTTTTAATTTCTTTTTTCAATTGAAAACAGTGAGACCAAAGGAAAAAATATAAAGTTCCCTAAAGAGATACAAAAATATCATGTAGCTTTGGAAGACATGAATGAGTAGAAATATGACACTGAGAGAAAAATGAAACAAGTTATTTAGAGGTAGCTAGAGAAATATAAACAATAGACAGAGACAAGAGTCACTGAATGCCCACAGAAGCAGAGCATAAGAACAAAGATCTGTCAAGGCTCATTGTGTTCTGATATGAATTCCGTCTCTTAAAAATCTGAAACTGAGACCAGTCCCATGATATCTTTACTTCCATGAATAACACTAAATAAATGTGTTCTGTTCCTCTTTTCCCTATTACCTGGAAAAGACTATTATAGACTAAAATTTAATTTAATCTCATTAAACATGTCAGATTTTTGCACTGGAGCCAGTAGAAAATACCATTACAGCAGTCAGTATGCCTATTTAATGAACAGCTATTTGCTCACTCATTCAATTAAAACTTATGGAATCGCTCAATAATAAAGAACTTACTGAACAGCAAGAACAAAAACAGGTTAAAAGTTTCAGTGTCTGTCCTCAAAGTGTAGAAGACAGATAAGGAAATAGATAAACACAGCAGGAAAGTGTAGTATGTTGAAAGCCAACATGGATTGTTATGGAAACACATATGGCAGATACTTAACCCCATCCGAGGAGTGATGGAAGTATTTCTAGAGGAGACAACATCTCAGCTGATCCTAAAATTATAAAGAGTGGCCACCCAGTTGAAGAATGAGGGTTTCTTTGGTGAATCATTCATGCCATTTTTTCCACCAAATGTTTTTTGCATGTACTATGGGCCCAACACACTGCTTAACACTACAGAATTGCTAGACTATTGGGAGCAATTTAGAACCAAACAAACTACATTCTATTAATCCAAATTCTTCCATAATCTATGTTGATGTCCTTTCATTTCCTCAGTACAAATGGAGAATTCATTAGACCTGAAGAGAGCACAGCATGTCTGTGAAGTTCTCATTTCCCTGAGCACCAGGGCTTTAAGATATCTAGAGTACACATTTATTCTACAATCTCTCATCTGTAATTATGAAATTCAAAAAACTGAAATTTTCTTGGTTCCATATTTAAGAGAAAAATTTGACCGGACTTTAATTGATGTGAGGATGTTCATAGTCTGTATTTATCCAATTTGTTGTAAATGTCCATATATCTCACTTTAAGTATATTAATATATTCGACTATGGGGTATTACCCACACCATTTTGGAGGTATAACATATTTAATGCACACACACATAATACACATTTTTTTAAATACAAAATATTCTGAATTCTGAAACATATCTAGCCCCAAACTTTTTGAATATCAAAATGTGACTTGTTGATGTAGGAAAGGAAACAGGAGGAGAGCTAACTCTACCCTCCTGAGTTGTACTTGGGGGAGGACCACTGTGCCCTCCTTTCTCACCACCCATCACCCTCCCTTCACCCCACCTACACACATACCCGCAAACACACATGCATACACAGCAAAGAGAAATGCTGATGAATAAATAGTAAAGGTAAGGTTTAGAGTGAAGATGTGTTAGAAATGATCACTGGCTTGAAGATGAGATCAAATTTCAAAATCCATTAGAATTTCCATAGTCTTTCTTGATAAGAAAGGAAAATTTGCTTATTTATGCCAGATAACATATCGTATTCTAAATACTTGCACATGTGTATCTCAAGCTGGACTTCCTTCATATTAATTATCCCAACGTAAACATAGACTAATAAAAAAGAAAAAAAGGTCACCTATTTGGGAGTCAGGAAACCTGAATTAAGCTGTGATTCTGCCACTGACTAGCTATGTAATTTAGCAGTCCGCTTACCCTTCCTGAGTCTTTATTTTATTTGTCAAACTCATTCCATTTATTTATACAAAAAATATTTATTGAGCACAGTAATATGTCATACAATGATGAATTCTGCTACATGAACTCAGGATTTTTCTAATCCAACACAATTTTTCCTAACATTTAATTTTAAAATAAAATTATTTGTTTCATAAAAGGATATACCTACCACCTAGATTCTTTAGTGAATAGTTTGTTATATTTATGTTATCACATATATGTCTACCTGTTCATTCTTATATCCATCCATCATTCCATCTTAGTTTTTTGTTATCCTATTTGATCTTGTGGGGTTTTTAGTTTGAAATCCACATGGATTATATTTAAACAAGGTAAGAATGCTCTAAGTTACTTCGCTGCCTTCTTTAATTAAATAATCAGCTCCTTATATACATGCTATTGAAGAAAAGTGTCATGGGAGCTATATATCATAGTTCCTTCTAAAAAAATAAAGAATTGAGGAGATTGAGGATTTGTAGAGAGGAAAGGACAATTCATCTGGAGCACCATTAGTCAGCAGGGGAAAAAACAGCAGAGGAAGATTAGATAGATAGATGATAGAGATAGAGTTAGAGATACAGATACAGATAGAGACAGAGATACAGATAGAGATGACATAGATATAGACATACATATACATATTCATATATATTTATTTTGTCCTTAAGCAAGAGGGCATAAATAATGTCACAGCAACACACTTTTACTTGTTTGCTATGTTCCTTAGATTTGTTAGCATATTGTTTTAGTCAGTTTGGGCTGTTATAACAAAGTACCATAAACTGAGCTGCTTATAAACAACAGAAATTGATTTTTCACAGTTCTGGAAGCTGGGAAGTATGAAAGCAAGGTTCCA
Organism: Panthera tigris; assembly: GCF_018350195.1. Classification (NCBI taxonomy): domain Eukaryota; kingdom Metazoa; phylum Chordata; class Mammalia; order Carnivora; family Felidae; genus Panthera; species Panthera tigris. The sequence goes on along the minus strand of NC_056660.1, from coordinate 201,954,092 downwards.
AAATGGTCAGGATCTGGTGAGGGTCCCTTCTGGGCTGAGGCTGCCAACTTCTCATTGGAGCCTCAGTGGTGGTAGAAGAAAGAGGCATCTCTGGGGTCTCTTTTGCAAGGCACCAGTCATTCATGAGGACTTAACCCCCATGCCCTGATCACTTCCCAAAGGCCCCACCTCCTAATACTATCACCTTGGTGGTTAGGATTTCAACCTATGAATGTTGGGAAGACAGAGACATTCAGTCCATAACACAAATAGTGCTTCAAAAGGCAGTATCTGGTAATAAGACCTAATTTTACACTCACAATTCATACATTTTTCCCTGTCCACCACCTGCTCACAATTTATCTTGCATCCATATTTAGCTCCTCAGAAGTTGCTCTAAATAGCTTTATAATATCACATTAACTAATCAATACCCATTTGAGGTAGGCTCATTACCATTTCTACTCTTGATGAAACAAATGTTAAAAGCCTAAATAGAGACATAGCTAAGGTCACCTCACTTGAGATTAAAAGAGAACATTATTGTTTGTTCCACTGTTATGCTTCTATAATCTCTGTTCTAATGATATAACCATTTTCCTGGGGAAAAGGACAAATTCAGATTTTAACCCAACAGTCTCAGCATATAGTCTATGAGAGCTGAGTCCTCAGACAATTTAAAATGTTGAAGAAAGACTCTGAAACTTGTAGCAGGGATCTGAAGGAATCTAAGCTAAGGCTTGCCAAAGTTGTAGGCAAGTGAACTGAATAATTGGGGCGCATTGAACATTTGCTTGCCCAGCCTTTGAAAGTGCTCCCTTTCTCTACTTTTGCAGTACTCCCAACTACATGGTAGTTGGCAGAGCTCATCTCTTTTTATAATGCCCAAGAATAACAGATGTCACTTTTCCATCTGTAAGCAGCTCAGGATATGCACGTCCGCTAGGTATCGCCGTTCAATTTCATTCGTTTCCAGATGTTGAATTAAAAGGCAATCATGACATAAAAGCGTGACAATGGAGATCAATTTCTAAGGATGGTAATAGCAGCACTTGCAAGCAGTTGCTAGGGGCAATGAGGCCAGTGGTTAAGACTTGTTACCTAGTGTCTAGAACTGGAAGAATTGGTGGTGCAAATCATACTGTTCCATGGGAGGGATGGTGATTTCTTCATCTCGTTAGTTCTTAGTCATGCTTTTGGCCAAGGAACTAATATTTAACTTTTGTTCCTTCTTATTTTCTGAACTGTTTCTTCTTCCTTCCTCTTGGATTGTGAGTGACTTAAAATCTCTTTTAAAAACCCATATTAATAATTGACTAAATTCAGACTGAATAGGTGTCCATTAAGTATATTAAGAATTCAGATAGATATAGGGATTGGAATAAGTTCTAGTTTCAGGCACACATTTTCAGAAAAATGATGGGTTATTAGTTTTCTGTGGCTGCCATAACAAATTGCAAGAAATTTAGCAACCTAAAACATCCATTTATTACGTCACAGTTCAGAAAGTCAGAAGTCCTGGTATAGCATGGCTCAGCTGGGACTTCTTTGGAGTTTCACAGAGTGGAAATCAAGGTAGATTTCATTGTCAGGGTTGTGTTTCTTTCTGGAGGCTCTGGGAATAAAACTCCTTCCAAGCTGATTCAGGTTATTGACTGAATTCAGTTCCTTGAAGTCATGGGACTGAGGTCCCTGTTTCTTTGCTCACTGTCTACTGGAGACTGGTCTTTGTTCATAGGGGATAGGGGCTGCCTGCATTTCTTCTCTTGCTGTACTTGTGGTCTCCACATAGCAACAATGGTCCAACTCCCTCTCGCGCTTTACTTCTCTCCAACTTCTGAATTTGTCTTATGCGAGCTGGAGAAAGTTCTGTTTTTAAAAGCTCCTATATACTAAGCCCCCTGGTTAGTCTAGGTTAACTGTCTATTTTAAGGTCTATAACTTTAATTACATCTGCAAAGTCTCTTTTACCACATGACATAACATATTCACAGGATACAGGGATTATTGTGTGGACAGCTTCGGGGCTGTTCTACCTACCACAGTGTGAATCCCAGATTTGTTACCTGGTTCAGTTAGGGCTGAAGATAGTAAAAAGGGAAGGTCTCTGGAGGCCCATGATCTTTAAGGGCAAAGTTAGTTACATTATCCCCCATGGTTTTCTGGAATTAAATGCCCATTGAACATAAAGCTTTAAGGTGACCTAGAAATGCATGCCTAAAAGAATAAATGACAAAATCAGGATATCTGAGATACTCTGGCTTCTTCTAATTGCTCTGCAAAGCTTAATGAAATAGAAGAACCAGGAAACTTTCCTCAATTTTGGCAGAAGGCATAGTTTAAGAACTGAATGAGTTTCTATAAAATGTGTTAAAGAGATTTTTTTATGTCATTTGAAACTAGAGGAATGAGGTATCTTAAATCCAAGTGCAAAGTTTGATTGCTCAGGTTACCTTGTTATAATGTCAGTTGAGTTTACAGGCTCCCTGGTTGTTGTTGTTGTTTTTTTTTTTTTTAATTGAAGGCAACAATCAGGAAAGAAAGAGCTCTTGAAAACTGAAATGGAAATATATGGGAAGAATGAGAATATATCAAACTGCCTCAAATCTTCAATAAGTTGTTGATTAAAACCATTCTCTAATTTCAACTAAAATCATCCTCTATCTTAATTGAGACATTTACCTTGCAAGGGGAAGTCACTTTCCTATATGCTTGATTTTTATCATCCATCACTATCTCCAGAGTTTTAATTACTGTTAGGTCCCACAGTGGGATGTGTAGATGTGTTTAAGTCAGTAAAACTCACTTAAGTTGGAAAGACATTTCTACCAAAAGAATTTCAAGACATTGATGATTACAGAAAACATCAGGAAGATACATGTGAAAATTGCTTCAGACAGTGTTAAATTTTATAGAGAAGTGTACACTTTTAGAGTGGGTTGTGGTTTGTTAAAATATTATCAGATTCTAGATTGAATGTTCTCAGTTAAACAGCTTAAAGTATTTCTAAATTGTCACCTTGATTGTTTGACTGAAACCTGGGCTCTGTAGTGACCTAACCTAAATGAATTTAAAATGCCAGAAGTCCTTGGTATATTGTGGAAATAAGGATGTAGAAACTTTGATGCTAAAATAGAGTTATGCATAACTCTTGTCTCCCCCTTCTGATCATGACCCTGAGAAGTACCTTGATTAAACTAGGAAGGCCGGTGTCTTTGAAATGAATTGCAGTGGCTGTTCTCTGTAAGCCAGTGTTGCTTGGTAGTTAAAATCTGTTGCCTCATTTATCAACATGAACTTAAATGGGTTCCTTGTCTTCTAGGTGCCTTGGTTTGCTCATCTGTCAAATGGAGGGTAGCAGTAGTAGTAGCTACCTCATGGGGATGTTATGAGAATTATAAAAATTAGTATTTGTAAAACACACAAAACAGTTATTGACATAGTAAACACTATATGAGAGTTGTGAAATAGAATCTTCTGATCCGGGGTCAGAAACATTATCCATTGCACCACTGGCCCCCTTGAGAGTTGTGAAATAAAATAATCAAGTTTTGGACTTCTGCTTCAGCTCAAGATGGAGTATCAAGTACCAAATGTATCTGCTCACCTGAAACAACTCAAATATTGTATAAGCTATATGAAAGAAACTACATTCAAGCCATTGAACAACAGACGACAAAGGACAGTGATCACTAAGAAATGAAAAACAAACAAGGTGAGGTGATCCCAGAAGGTTCCCAGATCCGGATCCCAGATCCGGAAGGTGATCCCAGGCAGAGCCAGGTGGACTTCTTCAGTTGAGGTGACAGAACTGTGACTGGGGAAAACAAGGTAGCTAGAAGGTGCAGGAAGGAGTATCGAGAGAAGCAAGATGCACACAAAGACAACTCCAGACAGCTGCACAGGGTCACCCTCAAGGACTCAGCTGAAAACAGATCAGCAAGTGCAGATGAGGAAACCATTCCGGGATGAGGAAAGACATGACTGAAAGGATTAAAGGGAATATGGCTTGAAGCTCACACAAGGCAGAGAGAATGCTATCAAATGGAAACATGGATCAACATAAAGGTATGAGGAACACTAGAAGTTCTTAATACATGATTGATTGTAATTTTTTTCTCTTATCTCCTGCATAGTCAACTATTTAAAGTAAAAACAACAGCAGTGTGTGGGAGGTTTATATATAGAAGTTAAATATAAATAGTAAGAACATGAAGACCTAGAAGGGAAAAATGGAAGAATAAGATTCTCCTACTGTAAGTGAAATAGTATAACTTGAAGTGAATGTGATGAGATGAATATATATCATCAAACCCTAAAGCAACCACTTAGGTAAGGCAACAAGTTAGAGCTAGTAAGTCAACAGATAAAAGACAATCAAAGACTCAATCCAAAATGAAGCAATAAGGGGGGGTGGGAATAATGGGTAAAACTAAATACAAGATCATAAACCCTCACTCCCATTTCTGCTGTTTTGTCATACTAGTTTTTAGTCCCTTGGAGAGTTCTAAACATTTATTTATTTTTATTTTGCCTAGCAGTACAGAGGATTCAGAGTAGGTGGGCTCAATGCAAATTTCTACAACTCCACTGTTTACTGTTTATAGTCGTTTCCTTTTTTGATCCTGGTGTAATGGAACAGTGAAGTGAAAATCTCTTCTTGCTGATATCCCAAGTGTCCTTATTGTCACCAGTTAGTTTTGTTACTACCAATCCAGGCAGAGGAGGGGTTTGACTTTGGGCTACATTTCTAAGTCTTACTACTTTCATTTCTATTACCTTCTATTCTCTTCCTCAGGCATGGTGTATTTTACTTCACTGTCTTCATTGGAACTGAAGCAAACCAAAATAGGACCAGATACAAGTAAGCAAATTAGAACACATGGTGTGTTTATTGTCAATCTTTTATCTGTCTTGGCCACTGCTATTTCTCCAGAACTTGTAGCACTCATACGAGTGCTTAAAGCTGCTGAAGTAATTCTGAATGAACCCATGAATCTTAGATAATATAGTTCATGTATTTCCAAGGTTGTAAATTCTTTTTCAGGCCTTGTAAATTTGTGGTTCTTACTCTACTTCTCTCTTTGGAAGAAAGAAAGAAACATGAATTTTAGTTTAAATATTCAGATTCACATTAGTTGTATATATGCAGCCATGCGATCTTGGATATATTGTGTAACTTCCCAGAGTCTCAGCTTCCTTGTTTGTAAATAGAGACTTGGTAAAAGATTAACTTAGATTTATTAAAAGTCTTAAGAGTTTATCAGGGCAAAAACCTATGTGAATGTGGTAGTACCAAACTGGAAGCAGTTAGGGGCACTCCATGGACAGGAGCTAATGGGAACATTTTCATACAGAAAAGGCAGAAGAAAGCAAGGAAATTATTTGATTGGCTACAGCTAAGTGTCGGCCTTATTTGAAAAAGCCTAGTTGTCTGTTATCACTTGTCCTTAGGTTTTTAGTTCTCAACCTTGAGGCATTTATAGGCTTAGGTTTCAGTGTGCTTACTAGGCTGCTAAGGTATCAGAACAACCCCGGTCTAATGGCTTCTTTAATGAATTTAACAGAGCACTGTAATTACCTTACACAGTGGATGGAAGGGTTAAAGATTATTTTCTTAAATGCCAATGGCAACCATGAGTAAAAACAACAATAAACATGTCCCTTTTACAAATATTTTCTTATTCCCCGGTCCATGAGAGACTTAGAAAAAATAATGTGTCCTCATTCTCCTGAGTCACTAAGACAAAATTATGTCAATTTCTCACTCTCTTGAGTTTACAGCTCACTGCACACTTCAGGTTCCTTTTAATGTCCAGCTCTCCATATATTTTCTAGTTGTCCCATTAATGTAATACCTTCTACCTTGTGGTTCAGAGTTAGCTTAATTAACTCCGTTCTGGGTTTACCTATTTGCTGACTCATTTTATCTCTTACAATCCCCCGACTGACTCCCCCCGCCCAGTGCGTGCGCGCGCGCGCGCGCGCGCGCGCGCGTACACACACACACACACACACACACACACACAATCCTTTTACTTTGCAGGTGGTTTCAACGTATCTCTTCATATGGTTATTTTGCATCATTGTAGACTCATAAAGTAGCTCCTTTTAGTTCTTCAGAATGGAATATTCATTCATCTTTAAGCATGAATTTGGCAGGTTATGGCCGTCAAACCTGCAGGTTTTCAGGTTGATTAAGGGAATGACTCTTAAAAAAAATTAAGGTCTTTCCAACAGTGAAGATAGGAATATGGGAGCTCGTGATATGAGGGAAGTTAGAGAATGAGGCAAGGAAACACACTAAGCACATAGAGAAGAGAAAATGGAGCTAGTTCAAGAGCTTTCACCAGCACAGAGGAGAAGATTGGAGATCCAAGAATGGAAAGAGAAGAAACTATTGGAGGAGTGCAGAACAAATATTTCTGCATGGCTTCTGATTTCTTTCTCAAACATCTAAAGAATACTTCAAGTTTAAAGTTGTGGGTTGTGTCCAATAAGGAAAGGTTCTGCCAGGCATGATTTGAAATTGTGACTGGAAATATATATAGAAGTTCTATTTATATAGATTCTATAGCTAAAGTTGAATGGAAGGAAACTTTAAATAATTTGTGATTGCATGGAAGTAGATCTTAAATAATATGGAATTTCTGCCTATTACAACATTAAAGGATTAACCTAGAAATGTCAATAGAATTTTTATTGGCTTTTCTGTAGGGCATAATTAAGCCTAGAAACTTTAACTCAAATGAAAATGCATAATTTTAGTGAATCAATACCCAAAAACCATTTCCATTTTCTTCTTTCCTTAAGGCATTATTTCTCAAAGTATTGTCTACCACCTGCCTACTATACTTTGAATGTTTGTTGAAAATGTAGATTTCCAGACCATACCTAGGTCCTACAGAATCACTGACCTAAAGCATAAGGGAAAAAATGATTCCACAATTAAATTTGAGTGTGATACTCAAAATACCCAAGATATATGACTGTTGAAACACTGAAGTCACACTTGGTTTAAACTATTTTTAGGGGCGCCTGGGTGGCTCAGTCAGTTGAGCTGCCGACTTCGGCTCAGGTCATGATCTCGCGGTCCGTGAGTTCGAGCCCCGCGTAGGGCTCTGTGCTGACGGCTCAGAGCCTGGAGCCTGTTTCAAATTCTGTGTCTCCCTCTCTCTGACCCTCCCCCGTTCATGCTCTGTCTCTCTCTGTCTCAAAAATAAATAAATGTTAAAAAAAAATTAAACTATTTTTAGTTTAGCAAGTGAGCAAAACATCATATTCTACCTCTAATTATGCTAGCAGGTGTTCACCAGATAATCAACTTGACTGGAAATCCATCACGGGTTTACACAGATTGGGTGAAAGTGATTAGGTTTAAAATTGCCAGCTTAGCTATCATAGGGGGGAGGAGTATAACAAAAAACAGGGTTCAGTTAGAGCAGTATTTGTGGGGTGAAGGGAAGACCTGCTTTTTTTTCTCATTAGTTTTATTTCAAGACAACACTTGATGGGCATAAGGTAGGGGCATATGTTCAGATATAGTTACACAAGCTTTGTATAAAGATTGAATTCCTAATGAGACAAAGAACATTACTAGATACCTGAGTGTGGGAGGATTACAGAAAGTTAAAGACTGAGTATTTGAGTTTATAATTCTGCCCTCTTGAGCTAATGGGAGTAAGCCTGTTTTTCAGATACTTAAGGACAGAAAGCTCTCCACATTTGTCCAAGTCTCCAAGTGAGACAGTCTTAGTTAAGGCAAGCCTTTTAAATATAATACGGTTTTCAATATTTCAGCAAATATTTATTGAGCACTTATTCTCTAGACACTGGGAAAGCTGATGAAAAAGAATGAAAAATCTTGCTGATCTAGAAGAGTTTACATTTAATGGAAAATACACCATTCCTGGTTGCTCCACTCTCTTAGTTGGATCAGAAAACAATATGCTAAAGGTAGCATTACCTTTGTTCTGGACATAACACCTCTATTAGTTACTAAACAGCCTCATCGGCAACCATACAAACATTCTGTCTCTACTAATCTTATGTTTAGTTGTTGAAGTTCAAAAATTAGAAGATCTTGACAGAACAGTCTAATATAGTCTGGAGACTAGACTTGCCCCAAAAGGCAATACAAATATTGAGGGGATTCATCAAGTAATACAAGGTGAAAGAGAATACAGTCTATTCTTATTTGAATGGTTTCCAAAGTGTCTTAGTTAGGGATTATTTGATTCCAAGTAACAGAATCCATTCAATGCAGCGTAGAAAACTAAAGGTGAATTTATTAGGACGAATCTATGTCTCACAGAGCAAAATGGCAGCAACAAAGGCTTCACAGGGTACTAAATTTTGGCTCTAGCAAGTCAAGACGGCACACTCTCCAGTTTATGCTCTGTACATACGCACATGCCTTTATTCTCTCTGCTCATGCACTTTCTTTGCTTTATTAAATAAATGACTAGTCATTCTTCAACTTCATGTTGCTTTTTAATTTTTTTAGCTTTATTAAGATATAATCAATACACAAGAAGTTATACGTTTAATGTGCACCTTTAGATTAGTTTGAACATGTGCATACCCCCATGATACCAACTTCATAATAAATATATCATTCACCTCTCACAATCCTCTTGTGTTCTTTTGTGTGTTGTGGTGTGTGTGTGTGTGTGTGTGTGTGTGTGTGATAAGAACACTTAAGAGGAGAACTGTCTTCTTAACATATGCACAATTGTGCATGTGCACTATTGTGTGCACTATTGTGCACAATACCACACCATTAAACGATAGATCCTATGTTGTGCAGCAGATCTCTAGAACTCATTACTTTTGCAGAGCTGAAATTTTATGCTCATTAAACAACTTCCCACCTCCTCCTCTCAGCTCCCGGCAACTACCACTCCATCTCCTGCCCCCATGAGTCTGACAATTTTAGATACTCCCTATAAGTGGAATCACGTGGCATTTATCCTACTGTATACCCAACAGAAATTATATAGTCTCTTGAATATCAGGAGAAGGATCGGTCCAGTTTATGCCCAGGTGTTTACCCCAGCACAATTCCAGATGGTCATAGTGACATGACCCACAGTCTCCTTGCATCAATCATACCTGGAAAAAATTCCAACTCTATATAAAAGCTTACATTTCTGACTTCTCCATACCTACAAGCAGTAGTTGAATTTTTCTGTGAGCGATTCTACAACTGTGCTAAATATCTTAATGAAGTATGTAATCAAAAAAAAAAAAAAATTGAAAGACACTCAAGTGTGACCAGACCTTCGGATCTTTCCACATTCCAAGATGTCGAATCTTTTCTCTCCATAAACAATCCGCCTTCCCTCCTCACCCTCACTTGGGAATGAGGGTCTGACCTCTCAGTTCATTGTGACATCAGAAATCATCACATGTAAACTTCTGCATCTCCAAGCCACCCTGGACACCTTCATCATCATCCTCATCCTCATTGTTGTCAATTACGACATTAACAACAGCATCAACAATAATAGCAGCAACAACTGCACTTATCATTTCTTTCGTTTTTTCATCTGTTACCATGGAAAATTTGGCTTCTCAAAAGTCAGTTCCTTTACCAGCATTCATGGTTTCATCTCCTTTTACTTTTTAAAAGAATATTTTTTTTCCTTTCAGTTATCGTTATTCCCCTGTACTATCAATCTTTCCTTTGTTGATCTAAACCATATATATATATAAATATATATATATATATATACATATATAGTAAGGCATTATATATAATCTAAACGATATATATATATTATATAAATTATATATAATCTAAACGATATATATATATATATATATATATACACATCATAAGGCATTATATATAATGTAAGGCATTATTGTAAGGCCTGTACTATTCCCATGTACTATCAATCTTTCCTTTGTTGATCTATATATATAGATCTGTATATATATATATAGATCTATATCTCTATATATCTCTATATATCTATATCTATATATCTATATATATATAAACTGTTTATAAGTTTTAAAAAGTAAATACATGATGGGGTGCCTGGGTGGCTCAGTTGGTTAAGTGTCCAACTTTGGCTCAGGTCATGATCTCACAGTTCATGAGTTCAAGCCCTGCTTTGGGCTGTCTGCTGTCAGCACAGATCCCACTTCAGATATTCTGTCCCACTCTCTCTCTCTGCCCCTCCCCCACCCGTGTTGTTTCTGGTCTTTCAAAAATAAAATAAACATTTTTTAAAAAGTACATACGTGATAAAGATAAACTCAAGGATCCCACTGAGAAACAGAAGACTTGAACTTTCAACCTTAAGAAATAATTTCTGCATTACAAATTTATCTAATAATATTTAAATGAAGTTTTACTAATGTTTCCAAGATAATTCTCTGCAAGTATGTTAATGGAAGCAGTGACAAGAAACTTAACTATAGTTTCAGATATAAAACAGATTTTTGCAGAATCTTAAATCAATAATAACTTAATATAAAATTTAGTTAAAAATAAAAATTAAAAATTAAATAAACTTAAAATTTAAAATTATTAAAAAATTTAAATTAGTGAATTCTAGTCAATGAGGACAGTTGATGCCAAAAAATATCTCTAAATTCTTTTATATATTCTATTATATTTTAATATATGTAATACCTAGAAAATAGAATATATCTAGCATATTCTGACATATATATATATATGAATACATTACATATCAGACTTAATGTCTCTCAGGTATATTTGAAAAAAAGATCCAAACTTAATTTTCTATTCCAAAGCTAATTTTTGCCATATGACATATGAAATCGGATGAGATATATGTCCCTTGTTCCAAAGGGTTGCAACTAAAATACAATGAGATAATCCAAATCCTTCATAAAATATGTTTGAAATAGATGCTATATAAAGTATCTTATGTAGTTTTTGATACATAGTAGGTATCTACAATTATTAATTCTGTTTCTTCCTTTATTCACCATTTTATTTTGTGAAAAAATAAAATTCTAGGGGTGGCTGGCTGGCTTAGTTGGTAGAACATGAGACTCTTGATCTTGGGGTTGTGATTTCAAGCCCCATGTTGGGCATAGAGCATACTTAAAAAAATAAAGTAATAAAATTATAGCTGTGGGAGCGCATTGGTGAAACAAATTAATGAATTTATTTTGACAAAGATAAGGCTATAATCATGATCTCTTCACTAGAAGGCTTTCTTTGACCTCTTCATTGGGCTGAACTCTGCTTTCCTCTCAAGACTGAACTGAGATTTCACTTAGTTAAAATTAAGTTAGGGAAACTTCTGATACCTCTTGTCTCCTGATTGTGAAGCTTAATGATGGGTGTACCAGTCTGTTTTCCCTACTCGAATACAAATCTTTTAATAATAGGATCATGTTCTCATCCCCTAACCCAGTGTCTTATTTACAGTGGGTTCTAAAAAAATTTTTATTGATTGAATAGTTAATTTTGTATGTGAAGTATTGAGTTGTTCAGTGACTCAATCACTTTTAATTTTGTTACTTGCTGGTTGGCTAAACATTTTGAGTGAGGGTTTTTTCAAAGTGACAAAAACCCAACTGAAACTAGTTTAAACCAAACAGGAGAATTTATTGATTTATAACCAAATTCCAATAAGGAGACAGGAGCAGACTTGGCCTTAAGAGATATTTGAATCATGGATAAATAGACTGTCAAAAGGGACTTCTCACTCTCTCTCTCTTGTTATCATTTCCTCATATTTTTTTTCCTACAGATGGTTTTCTCCATGCAATAGGACACATGGTTTTAAAAAGTTCTGTATTCACATACTCTCAGTCTGACAACTGAAGGAAGAGAGTCTCTCTCTTTTCTAGTTGAAAATTGTTCTGACAAAGAACTTACATTGACTATCTTTGTCTACCCTTTGAATCAGTTACCTTAGCTGGGAAATGAAGCTTTACCAATTAACTTTTTATGCAAAACAAACAACCCCAAAACTTAGTGGATTATATTGCAGCTGTGGGGTAGTCATTTGAAATGGGTTAATTGAATGGTCTTTCTGGTTTGGTTGAGCTCATTTCTATAGTTAGGATCAACTATTCATCAGCTGGTCTTGCTCATCTAGGATGGTCTCAACTGGCATGCCATGTTTCTGCTTAATGTGCTTTCTCATTTTTTTTTTTTAGTAAGGCATTCTGGGATTTATATGTTGGGGCTGGGCAGGTTTCAAAAGAAAAAAAAAGAGAATGGAAATATGGAAGGACTCTTGAGGCCTTGGTTTGGATATGGACTTTACTTCAACTGCATCCTATTGACCAAATAATGTCATAAGGCAAGGCCAGATTGAAGAGGAAGAAAGAGACTCTGCCTTTTAATGGTAGGATGATAATGGTAGGACTTGAAAATGTTGGGGGTACAAGTAAAAGTAAAGGATTGTGGCAATCTATGTAGTCTACCACAGAGATAGAATATTGATAACATATTATTTGTATACATTTTGGAGTATAGGGCAAGATCAGAAGAAATAGGAGAGCACATACATCACTAGTGGGTCACCTATTCTGTTCTACCCATTGTTCAACAAAGGTTACTTGCACTTTCTTCCCTTAGTATTGTTCTTTGCCTAATTGGCCATGTTTCCGATGTTCCTCACACTTCTCTACATATCTGATACTCCTCTAGCCTTTGAATCTAGTTTGATTGGTTGTCAATGGAAAATCTACAACCTGTGGGAAGGTTTCTCTGACTATACTAGGTAAAGATAATTTTTTTCTTCTTAGGACCTGTAGCAATGGTTCTCAATTTTGGCTACACATTAGAATCTTGTGGAAAATTAAAAAAATCCCAACATCCTGGTGACATCCCAGATTGACTAAGCCTGGATCTCCGGGGGAGGGATCATAGCATCAGCTCCCCTGGTGGTTCTAATGCACAGCTAACATTAAGAATCACTGTTCTAGAATCATTTCAGTTAAATTTACATTTGTGAATTAGCAAAGTTGAGTTACAGTGGTTTATTTCCATCCATATTGTAAGGTCTTTGAGGGCAGGGACCTAGTATGATACTTTATACCTAGTTGGTACTCAACCAGGGTTGCTGATAAAGTGAGCTAGATTTAAGATTCATTTTTTATAATAAAATTCAATACAGCCATATAAATTTTAAATGAGACATCTTTTCAAAAATCATAACTTTTTCTTATTTTAGAAAATCAGTAAGTTAATTTTTCAGAAATAGTTATAAAGTCAACAAAATTTGAACATTAAACTGATTTATGTTTTTTGATATGTTAATTTGTAAATATATTTTTCACATAGATGTATTTGGTTTTGTCTTCCCAACTTTTATTATATTACAGGAAGTCTTTATTTTATTTATATTTCTCCACAACTATACCTGTCCCTGGCCTAGTATAAAGTTACTTGATTGATGTATTTATTGGTGTATTTTTAAAATAATTTTTAATGTCCAAAGCACAAGTAATTACATACATATATGTGTGTATATATATATATGCATATATATAGAATTAAACTTTGATTTTTGCCATGGCAGTGAGGGTGGCTGTTAGAAAAATATAATTTACACTTGCTTTCAGACATTAAAAAATAATATTCAGCTAAGCAATAAATCAACCTTAAAATACAAATGTACCTTCACAACAGAAATAGATGAAGAAACGATTGACTTGAATTGCTTAGTCATTTCACACAATGATACCAGGGTAAAATATTTCAAAATTGTTCTTACTGAACATTCTTCTATTCCTCCCACATACACAAAAGAAAAAAGAAATTGCTGTACAGTCAAAGTAAATTTACATACATATGTACAATCTGAACTCCCTCAGAAAAGCAAGAAAAAGAAAAATTTCTTTTATGTCCTTGGAACATATTGTTTACAGAAAAGAGATCTTTCTCCTGTTACTTTGGGTATTCTTTACTTCTCTAGCCAAAAGATAATGGTGGATAAAATAATGAGGAGGAGAAATAAATATAAGATCTATTTATGTGGAGGGTCTGAAGGTGGTGTATGTGTTTACACATATTTGACCTACACTTTAATAAGACATAAGTTTATCACTTAAAAACACTGCACTGCTTCCACTTCCTTCAAAACAAAGAAACAAAACTTTAAAAGTAGTTAAGGATATATAACAAAATGGCAAAGAAAGACTGATATCCTCAAAAAGAAAAAAAAAATGTTTTCCTCATGAAAGCCTTGAAATTAAAGCAGTGGCTTTAACATATATCAAAATGTGATTTAAGATTTTCACATTTCATAACTGAGAAATGTAGGAGATCTACCTAGAATCACCCACCTACACTCAGGAAGAGTTGCGCAAAATGGCACAGTATAGTTACAATAAATAATTGCCTTGCATTTTTCCTATTTATTTTGACTTTCTCATTATTTTGGGCCAATTAGTAACCAGTATGAGAAAAGTAGGCTTGGGAAGATTGGGAGGGAGCCATGTCAGGAACATCACATACCTTATAACAACATTGTCCTTTTTATTACGTGAAAGGAGAAAAGAAATACATACCTGAAACTAATGAAACATTGTTTGTCAACTGTACTCAAATGAAACATTTTTTAAAGAAATATATAAATAATGAGATTTTATAATCACGTCCCCTTGCTCTCCCACCAAAAAGAGTTTCTGCTAGTCCTTGGTCACCCAGCATTTGCTATACAGAATGAAGATCATGGGTGGCAGAGTAGGAAACAAGACTGGCTGTATAGGTTTTACTTTGGAAAGGGTTTTTATTCACAGAAATTGTCTTGAAGTAGAGAATAGGGATCCAAAAAATATTAATGGGGTAGAACTGGTAATACTAGATGAATTGTTGAATGTATGAAGTCAAGAAAGGGAAATGTGAGTATGATTTTCAGATTCATTGTTTGGACACCCAGGGGGGTGGTAGAGTACATAAAACACAGGAAGAACGAAGGGTTTAGGAGTAAAAATACAGAGTTCAGTTTTGGATATGTTTGGGTAATTGTGGAATACACACGGAGAAAGCAGTTGGATGGATGGGTTTGGAGTGTAGAAGGGAGCATTAACTGTAGCTGGAGACGTGGGGGTCTAGTAACAACTAACAATTGAACAACATTTGTTCTTCATTATGTGCTATTGTAAGCATTCACATCAGAGGATGAGTCAATTATGAGAAAAGTACATCACTGTTATCATCAACTCCATTTTACAGATGAGGAAATTTGGTCTCCATGAGGTAAGGTAACTTGCTAAAAAGTGGAAGAAAGTGGAAATGGCAGAACGACTGTTCTAAATAAGACACCCTGTCTTCAGAGTTCAAACTCTTAACCACTACCTCCTATTGCTTCACATAAAACAGGTCATTGAAAGAGCTTAGGAAGCCTGAGAAAATTTACCCAGTGCTTAAAAGTGTGGAACACGTGACTTGATATTCTTGAAATCTTTGTAATCAAGTGAGAGCAACATTAAAGTATATGAATTCACTGATGAACAATACAACTCAGTTTATCTGTATGTACCCAAATGTGCAGTACAGATCTTAAATTCAATAGGCATTTAGAAATGGGAATAACAATAGGAGATGCGGTTAGTGAAGATATCTGACTTAACAGCATTCTCTAAAATTGAAACTTTAGAAGTTGTCAAGAGCTAGGGAATGAAAGACCTCATGTGCCTTGAGCTTGCTGCTGATAGTAATTAAAGGCCTTCAAAAATTATTAGAGTCGGAAAGAGTTGGGCAGTAAAGAAAATTCAATGAGGCTAATATAAGAAGTTGTGGGATCATAACGAAAGAATGGAGTCAGTTTGTGGGGAGTACTGGGGAGTATTGGCAGGAGTATCGGCAGGGAGTATTGGTAGGGACAACAGAATTTCCAATGAGTATTTTAAGGCAACTCCGAAGATGAAAGAGGTAGAAAAGGTCCATGATTTTTTTGGCAAGATTATCTCAAGATCTAAAGAATTACTCTCAGCCATCACAGGAACTTGCAAGAGATGATGAAATGATACAGGATCCTCTTCAAGAATTTAAATATGTGTTAAATGTTTATATCTCTTTGGCCTTATCTTTCCCCTCTTTCTCAGTGTACCTCTGGAACTAGATGATCCAGTCATACCAACC
This sequence comes from Panthera tigris, assembly GCF_018350195.1. Lineage (NCBI taxonomy): Eukaryota > Metazoa > Chordata > Mammalia > Carnivora > Felidae > Panthera > Panthera tigris. The sequence goes on along the minus strand of NC_056660.1, from coordinate 201,938,020 downwards.
ATTTTAGAACAGGTGCTTTTCTCTCTTCAAAGGTAATAAAATAGGTAAATAACAAATGTAAAGTACTAACCTGGCACTAAGTTGGTAACTCTAGGCTTTTGGGGTAGCCACTCAACTTTGGATGGACTAAAATTGAGGAATTTACTAAAGAGATACTTAACCAAAGTTTCTCCCATCACATTTGTCTAAGACTGTTCCTCAATAGGAGCCTTACAAAAAAACACTTGTAATTTTCTGGAAACTAACTTGTGTTGTGGAAAATGGTGAACAGTACATGATGATGTACTCTAACTTGAAAAATTTTGGTTTTATAGCTGATATTTTCAGTAGAAATATTTCCCTCAATTATTCTTTAATTGAAAGAAGCAAAAACTCCTAATACAAGAAAAGAGAGAGAAGCAAACCAAGAGACATACTCTTAACTAGAGAGAAGATCTGATGGTTACTAGAGGGGAAAGGGGTGGGGGGGATGGGTACAACAGGTGATGGGGAATAAGGAGAGTGCCTATTGTGGTGAGCACCAGATGTTGTATGTAAATGTTGTATCACTAAATTTACACTTGAAACTAACATTACACTGTGTGTTAACTCACTGAAGTTTAAATAAAAAATTAAAAAAAAAACCTCCTACCATAGACACTATTTATTTATTAATTTATTTGTTTGTTTATTATGTATTATTTAAATTTTAGTTAACATACAGTGCAATATTGGTTTCAGGAGTAGAAGTCAATGACTCATCACTGACATACAACGCCCAGCGCTCGTCACAAGCGCCCTCCTTGGTACCTATCACCCATCTAGCTTATCTCCCACCTACCTTCCTCCTTCAACCCATAGTTTGCTATCATTAAGAGTCTCTTGTGGTTTTTTTCTCTCTCTTCTTCCCACCACCACCACCCCCCCGTCCCCTATGTTCATCTGATTTGTTTCTTAAATTCCTCATATGAGTAAAATCTTAATGGTATTTGTCTGTCTCTGATTGACTTATTTTGCTTAGCACAATACATTCTAGCTCCATCCACGTCATTGCAAATGACAAGATTTCATTCTTTTTGATGGCTGAGTTAGATTTCATGGTATATATATATATATATATATATATATATGTGTATATATATATATATATATACACATGTATACAGGTATATGTATGTATACATATATATGTATGTATGTATACATGTATACATATATATATACACTACATCTTCTTTATCCATTCAACAATCAATGGACATTTGGGCTTTCTCCATAGTCTGGCTATTGTTGAGAATGCATTGCATGTACCCCTTTGAATCTGTATTTTTGTATCCTTTGGGTAAGTAACTACTAGTGCAGTTGATACACTTAGGGTAGTTCTATTCTTAGTTTTTCAAGGAGTCTTCATATTGTTCTCTTCTTAGTTTTTCAAGGAGTCTTCATATTGTTCTCCAGAGTGGCTACCCCAGTTTGCATTCCCACCAATAGGGGATGTGCAGCAGGGATCCCATTTCTCCTCAATCTTGTCACAACCTGTTGCTTCTTGTGTTGTTAATTTTAGCCATTCTGACAGGTGTGGGACGGTATCTCATCATGGTTTTGATTTCTATTTCCTTGATGCTGAGTGATGTTAAGCATCTTTTTGTGTGTCTGTTAGCCATTGGATGTCTACTTTGGAAAACTGTGTATTCATGTCTTCTGCCCATATCTTAACTGGGTTATTTGTTGTTTGGGGTGTTGATTTTGATAAGCTCTTTATAGATTTTGGATACTAACCCTTTATCAGATATGCCATTTGCAAATATCTTCTCCCATTCCATAGGCTGCCTTTTAGTTTTGCTGATTGCTTCCCTCACTGTGCAGAAGCCTTTTAATCAAGTCCCAATAGTTCATGTTTGTTTTTGTTACCCTTGCCTTTGGCAACTTGTCTAGTAAGAAGTTGCTGTGGCAGAGGTCAAAGAGGTTGCTGCCTGTGTTCTCCTCTAGGATTTTTTGGTTTCTTACCTTACATTTAAGTCTTTTTTTTTTTTTTCTCATTTATTCTTTTTTTTTTTAATTTTATTTTTATTTTTTAATATATGAAATTTACTGTCAAATTGGTTTCCATAAAACACCCAGTGCTCATCCCAAAAGGTGCCCTCCTCAATACCCATCACCCACCCTGCCCTCCCTCCCACCCCCCATCAACCCTCAGTTTGTTCTCAGTTTTTAACAGTCTCTTATGCTTTGGCTCTCTCCCACTCTAACCTCTTTTTTTTTGTTTTTTTTCCTTCCCCTCCCCCATGGGTTTCTGTTACGTTTCTCAGGATCCACATAAGAGTGAAACCATATGGTATCTGTCTTTCTCTGTATGGCTTATTTCACTTAGCATAGCACTGCTAGGAATTTATCCAAGGGATACAGGAGTACTGATGCATAGGGGCACTTGTACCCCAATGTTTATAGCAGCACTCTCAACAATAGCCAAATTATGGAAAGAGCCTAAATGTCCATCAACTGATGAATGGATAAAGAAATTGTGGTTTATATACACAATGGAATACTACGTGGCAATGAGAAAAAATGAAATATGGCCTTTTGTAGCAACATTTAAGTCTTTTGAATTTTTTTTTTTTGTATGCTCAAGAAAATGGTAGTTTCATTCTTCCGCATGTTGCTGTCCAGTTTTCCCAACACCATTTGTTGAAGAGACTGTTTTCCATTGGATATTCTTTTCTGCTTTGTTGAATATTAGTTGACTTATAGTTGTGGGTCCATTTCTGGGTTTTCTGTTCTGTTGCATTGATCTATGTGTCTGTTTTTGTGCCATTACCTGACTGTCTTGAACACTACAGCTTTGTAATATAACTTGAAGTCCAGAATTGTGATGCCTCCAGCTTTGCTTTTTTTTATCCATGATTGCTTTGCTATGTGGGCTCTTTTGTGGTTCCAAAACACATATTCCAAAATCCAAACAGATTTTAGGAGTGTTTGTTCTTGTTCTGTGAAAAATGATGGTGGTATTTTGATAGGGATTGCATTAAATACTTAGATTGCTTTAGGTGACATTTTATCAATATTTATTCTTCCAATCCATGAGCATGGAATGTTTTTGAATTTCTTTGTGTCCTCTTCAATTTCTTTCATAAGAGTTCTATGGTTTTCAGAGTACAGATCTTTTACCTCTTCGGTTAGGTTTATTCCTAGGTATCTGATGGTTTTTGGTGCAATTGTAAGAGGGACAATTTCTTGATTTCTTTTTCTGCTGCTTCATTATTGGTATATAGAGATGCAACAGATTTCTTAGGGCATGTGGGTGACTCAGTTAACTAGTTAAGCCTCCAACTCTGGATTTCAGCCTAGGTATGATCTCACAGTTTGTGAGATCAAGGCACACATCAGTCATCGGTGCTGTCAGTGCAGAGCCTGCTTGGAATTCTCTCTCTCCCTCTCTCTCTGCCCCTCCCCTTTTCATGCTCTCTCTCTCTCTCTCTCAAAATAAATAAATGAATAAATAAATAAATAAACTTTAAAAAGAAAAAAGAAATGCAACAGATTTCTATATGTTGATTTTGTATCCTGTGATTTTACTAAATTCATGTATCAATTCTAGCAAATTTTTGGTAAGTCTTTTGTGTTTTCTACATAGAGTAACACGTCATCCATGAATAGTGAATGTTTGACCTCTTCCTTGCCAATATGGATGCCTTTTATTTCTTTGGTTGTCTGATTGCTGAGGCTATGACTTCCCATACTGGGTTAAATAACAATGCTGAGAGTGGACACACTGTCTTGTTCCTGACCTTAGAGGAAAAAATTTCCGTTTTTCCCCATTGAGGATGATATTATCTTCGGGTCTTTCAAATATGGTCTTTATTTCATTGAGGTATGTTCCCTCTATCCCTCCTTTGTTGAGGGTTTTTATTAGGAATGGATGTTGTCCATTGTCAAATGCTTTCTCTGCATGTATTGAGAGGATCATGTGTTCTTTTCTTTTATTAAAGTGGTGTATCACATTGATTGATTTGCAAATATTGAACCACTCTTACAGCCAAGGAATAAATCCTACTTGATCATAGTGAATGATTCTTTTCATGTACTGTTGGATTCAATTTGCTAGTATTTTAGTAAGAATTTTTGCATCCGTGTTCATTAGTGATATTGGCCTGCAATTCTCTTTTTTAGTGGGTTCTTTCTGGTTTGGGAATCAAGACCTTGTGGAATGAGTTAGGAAGGTTTCCTTCCATTTCTATTTTGTGGAACAGTTTCAGAAGAATAGGTATTAATTCTTCTTTAAATATTTTGTAGAATTTCCCTGAGATGTCATCTGGCCCTGGACTTTAGTTTGTTGGGAGATTTTTGATTACTGATTCAATTTCTTTGCTGGTTATCAGTCTCTTCAAGTTTTCTATTTCTTTCTGTTTCAGTTTAGTAGTTCATATGTTTCTAGGAATTTATCCCTTTCTTCCAGATTGCCCAATATTTTGGCATATATTTTTTCACAGCATTCTCTTATAATTGTTTATATTTCTGTGGTAATTGTGATCTCTCCTCTGTCATTTGTATCATTTGGGTCCTTTTTTTTTCCTTTTGATAAGTCTGGCTAAGGGTTTATCAATTTTGTTAATTATTTCAAAGAACTGTCTCTTTGTTTCATTGATCTCTTCTACTGTTTTGTTTGTTTATTAGTTTGTCTTTATATCATTTATTTCTCCTCTAATGTTTACTATTTTCCTTCTTCTGCTGGCTTTACACTTTATTCCTTTTCTAGATCCTTTAGGTATAATATTAGGTTGTGTATTTGAGACCTTTCTTGCTATAGGCCTGTATTGAAATATACTTCCCTCTTAGGACTGCCTTTGCTACATCCCAAAGGTTTTAGACTGTCGTATTTTCATTTTTATTTGCTCCCATGTATTTTTAATTTCTTGTTTAATTTTTTGGTTAAACTATTCATTCTTTAGTGTATGGTTTTTAACTTCCATGTATTTGAGGGCTTCCAAATTTTGCCTGCTGGTTGACGTCAAGTTTCATAGCATTGTGATCTGAAAATATGCATGGTATGATTTCAATCTTTTTCTACTTATTCAGGGCTGATTTGTGACTCAGTATGTGATCTATTCTGGAGAATGTTTCACGTGCACTCAAAAAGAATGTGTATTCTGCTGCATTAGCATGGAATGTTCTGAATATATCTATTAAGTCCATTGGGTCCAGTGTGTCATTCAAAGTCATTGTTTTCTTGTTGAGTTTCTGCTTAGGTGATCTGCCCATTGTTATAAGTGGTGTGTGACAGTCCCCTATTATTATTGTGTTATTATCAATAAGTTTCTTTATGTTTGTTATTAATTGATTTATATATTTGGGTGCCTCCAATTTGGGGGCTAAATATTTACAATTGTTAGATCTTCCTAATCAACAGACCCATTAATTATGATGTAATGCCCTTCTTCACTTCTTGTTACAGTCTTTGTTTTAATATTCTAATTTCTCTGATATAAATATGGCTACCCTGGCTTTCTTTTGATTCCCATTAGCATGATAGATAGTTCTTCACTCCCTCATTTTCAATCCGCAGGTGTCTTATAGGCAGGATATAAATGGATCTTATTTTTTAATCCATTCTGATACATTATGTTGTTTGATTGGAGGATTTAATCCATTTATATTCAGAGTAATTATTGAAAGATTTAAATTTAGTGCCATTGTGTTATCTGTAAAGTTGATAATTCTGGTGAAGTTCTCTGGTCCTTTCTACTCTGGGTTTTTTTTTTTTTTGGGCGGGGGGGGGGGTTGGTCTTATTTTTCCTTTCACTCAAACCATACCTCTTAAAATTTCTTGTAGGTCTGGTTTAGTGGTCATGAACTCCTTTAGTCTGTGTTTGTCTGGGAAACTCTTTATCATTTCTTCTATTTTGAATGAGAGCCTTGCTGAATAAAGTATACTTGGTTGCATGTTTTTCCTATTTAGCATGTTGAATATATCTTGCCATTTGTTTCTGGCCTGCCAAGTTTCTGCGGACAGATCTGCTGTGAACCTGATCTGTATTCCCTTGTAGGTTAAGGACTTTTTTTTTTCCCTTGCTACTTTCAGGATCCTTTCCTTGTCTGTGTCTTTGGTGAATTTGATTATGATACGTCTTGGTGATGCCAGCTTTTGTTGAATTTAATGGGAGTTCTCTGTGCTTCTTGGATTTTGATGTCTGTCCTTCCACAGATTAGGAAACGTTTCAGCTATAATTTGCTCACATAAACCTTATCTGCCCTTTTATCTCTTTCTTTATCCTCTGGGACTCTTATGATATGAATGTTATTATGTTTCAAAAAATTGCTGATTCTTAAGTCTGCCTTTGTAATCCCTGATGTTTGTTTCCCTTTTCTTTTCAGCTTCATTATTTTTCAGAGTTTTATCTTCTATATTGCTAATTCCACCCCTCTGCCTTGTCCATTCTCATTTTTATTGCCTCCATTTGGGTTTGCAACTTGGTTATAGAATTTTTAATTTTGGCTTAACCAGATTTTTGTTCTTCTATGTCTCTGGCGTTTCTATGCTTTTTCCAAGCCCAGCTAGTATCCTTATAAATTGTTTAAAATTCAAGTTCAAGCATCTTACTTATACCTGCATTGATTAAATAAATCCCTGGCCATCATTTCTTCCTGTTCTTTCTTTTGAGGTGAATTCCTCTGTCTTGTCATTTTGGAGGGAGATAAAATATTAATAATAATAGAATTAAATAAAAATTTTAAAAAATCAAACAAAAGAAGCTAGATCCTAGGTGTGTTTTGGTCTGCTTGTTAAGAGAAGCTGGATAGAAAAAAGAGAAAAGGAAAAAGATGACTGAAGAAAAATTAAAAATTAAAAAAATTAAAAAATAAAATGATAAAATAAGATTAACATAAAATAAAATTTTTAAAAAATTTGTTCTTTTCTATCCAAGAATCAAAAGAAAAACAACAAAACAACAGCAAAAACAAAAACAGAAGCAACAACAACAACCAAATGAACAAACAAACAAAAAAACCCAAATGAAGGGAGAGTCAGTTTCCCCTAGGGCTGAAACTTTGCAGCAGTTTATGGTAAGTAGACTAAGCTTGTTGAAGGGATTTGTGATGGTCTTCTAAGGGAGGGTCTTGCTGCTCTGGCTCTCAGGCCTATAGGCCCTAGTGTTGATGTGCCTGGAGAGCACTGGGGGGTGGGGCTTGGTGTAATGGCTCTATTCTCCACTCAGTGGTGCTGTTTAGCTCACTGGGATTGATCAGTGCTGGTGGGCTAATAGTGAAAAATGGCTTCACTGGTTCTCTAGTCTCCAGAGCAGGAGTTTGCATCCTTGAACATGAAGACATGCAATCACCCTTCCTGTGTCCCCTGCTTCTGTCAGCTCCCTGCCTTCCCCCTGTGTCAGAGCTATTTGTCTACCAGGTGGCACCTCCCTTCAGAGTTATCTGACACAGGGCTCAGTTTGAAAACCCCATACTTCTGTGCCCCTGCACAGTTCAGACCCACAGTGATCTTCTGGGGGAGGGTTTCGCCATGCTGTAGCCATGGCTGGCTTGTCCCAGTAAATGGTGCCACAGCGTAGCGGTAGTGGCTCAGAGTTTATGGTAAATCACAACACACAGCTGGCACCAGAGTTTTTCTGCCCTGGGTGTTCCTGCCCTAGGTGTTCAGGTGAACAAGACAGCTTGATGGTCTTTTGCCTGCAGAAAGGCCACATCACCTCTACCGAATGCATTCCAAGAAGGGGAACTGCTTCTCCCTGTGCAACCCAGGGAATCCTCAGACCACACTACTTACTCCTGAGGCTCTGCCCTGCTCCCTTGCCAGAGCACCACCAGATGCTGACCTCTGAAACTTTAGACTCTGTGGTCCACTGTTGATTAAAAAAACCCCCAAAACAACCTGCCAGTATTGAAGCCTTCTCCTTTTCCCCCTGTCAATGGTTTTGGGGAGCAGTTTTCTTGTGCTGTCCCCTATGCATGTTTTCACTCTTTCTCTCTAGATGATTTCAGGGGGACTGCTTTCTTGCGCAAACCTAATCTGCTGCTCTCTCTCCCTTCTTTCTCCTCTCTGTGAGAACGGCAATTCTCTCCCCCAATTTACCTCTTCCCATGCATACTTGCCATGTTATTTCCTGCAAATTATGCAGATTGTTCTGTTAATCCTCAGAACAATTTCCTAGGTGTTCAAAATGGTTTGATGCTGTAGCTGAGTTCAAGGGATGAGACAAGCCCAGGGTCCCTTTACTACTCTGCCATCTTCACTCCTCCTCCTAATTATTTTTAATTTATTATAGTAGGATATTTAGGATGGTTGTATATACTTCAATTCATTCGTTCATTCATTTAACTCATATTTATTGAGTAGCTGACACTATGTTTCAGTTTTTAAAATTTGAGGTTTGTGTAAATCACCTTATCATTTGTACAAGTCACCACTCACATTGAATTTCCTGCACATCAGGACTTTGCACAGATCTTGTACCTTTTCTATAAGAACGCAGGCTCTACCATTTAATTCATCCTATACAATGATATCTTTTCTAAAAGGACATCTTGTTTGTTTTCCGCTTGAATGCCATCAATGGTGTTTGCCTAACTGTTAAGGTTATACATTTTTAGGGTTATAATTAAGGCTTTCCTCAATCTAACACCTTTTTCTCCATAACAATCTCTTCCTTCCAGTCAAATACACCTGGAAGAATCAAATTGCTAATTAACTCACAGTTTCTGGCAAACTATTTTATTCCTGGTGAAAAAACCACAAAGACTGTAAAAGAATGGAACAATATAGAAAAGTGGAGTTGGATGATTCAAAAATGAATTTACTTATATCATATTCACACTAAAATATAAATTGTAGGTCTTGCATGTGCATGACAGATGGGAACTTGTCTCTGAAGTAAAAGTATGCTAAAAAATACAACTCAAGTGTTAATAATTTGCCAGAGTGTAGGAAAACCAGGTATGTTAAGAGCATTGGAAATATTTAAGCTTTTCATGTCATTGCAATGTCAGAAATTCATGTCTATAAATTGTAATTTAAACTAAACTGCTAACCTGCACAAGCACCTCATTTTAAGACAAACATAGGCAAAAAAGGTCACAAAGTACCGTGCCTGGTATATGTAGGAAATTATCTTCCTAAAAATAATATGTCTCTTTCCTAGTTATATCCCTTGTACAATAAGTTAACTAAACTTAATCTTTAAAAATAAATTAAATTTAAAAGTGAATTTCTTTGTGTCCTAACAGAGATTCATCTCCCCCCAAATCTGTTAAAACTTAATATCTATTTTAGCAATAAACAGCACATAAAATGAACATCTCTAGGCTTTTATTGATGGGCCAAGTGTCCGGTTGAATAGATGCAGCTGATTTGAAACTTCTGGAAGCTTCAATTTTCACTCTGCATAGTTCTTTGCTTATTTTATTCTTATACTTTTATCACCTGTCTACAAATCTCGAACAACAATGTTCACCACAGTGACACTAAAGTACTCTGACATGAGGTGGGTGTTTTCTTTCTGAATATATATCTATATATCTATATATCTATCTATCTATATATATATAATTAACTAGTGAGAAGTTTAGATCTCAGCTCCTGCTGGGAACAAAGCTTATGAACTGTGTCTTGATGATATCCCATAGAGCACCTACCAGCTGAAAAGATGCTATGGTTTTGTAACTGTAGTAGGAGATTTTAAAGTATCAGTTCTAAAAAAATTTTCTTGTATCTCCTCCCTGGGATCCTGCTGTCCAGCAATGAGCCTGAATTTAAAGGGCAGGGCAGGGCAGAATGTCAAATTCTTAGGGGCAGGATACTTGCTTCACGCCAGAGGAATTCAACTACCCTTAGACACCTACAGAGCTTCAGTTTCCCAGTTACCCTCTCTTTTAGAACATCGAGTAGGTGCTCGACACTTTAATTGGATCTGTACTTCAAAGAGGAGAATACCTGAAATGATGTCTTTCAAAAACCTGTTTCTCCCTAAATAAGTCATAAAAGACAAGGCTTTACATGTGTAACGAAATCTGTGTGTGTGTGTTTGTGTGTGCACATGCATGTATTTTAATTATCATCAACTTCACCAATAACAAGGTGTCTACTGCACTCTATTGCAGATTTTTACTTCAAAGAGGCATGATTATAATAATGTTTATCATCAAATGTATCATACATGCCATCCTATCTGGAGCTTGACCTCTCATGCACCAAGCTTCAGGATAAATTCTACTGACACAAGTTGTATATTAAGAGTAGCTCATACTCTCATCTCTGTAGTGCATCTCATGGAGAATCTTGCTGGGGCCAGAGCGCCAATGAAGGGACATTGCTCTTGGTGTTTTACCTTTTACAGGACAGACATGAGAAAGCAGCCTCACCAGTAATCAGATTGAATGACAAGAAGACTAGATAATGTGGTTATCTACTGTTCACAGAGGTCATCTGGAAATAGCTGCTAAACACCTAGAGATCTTAGGTCGTGAAGAATATTGTGAATAAAAACCTCAATTCCTCTGGAAAGTCAAGATCACATGCATGGCTCTTTCTGCTGGGAAAGCTGGGAGTGAGGTCTCAGACTCATGTAGCTCAGATTCCAGGTAGCCCAGTACGACTTAGAAAATGCCACCCATTGCACCTAGAATGTTTGATGTGAGTCAAGAGTCGGGGTACGCTTTTTGCAAAATTTATCTCATGTGGTCTTCATAACCATGCAATGAAGCAGAAACGATTCCAATCCCCCATTTTCTAGTTATGGAACTGGAATATGATAAGATTATATAACTCTACCAGGGTTACATGGCAAGTGGAAGAGCCAGTTTTTGTACCTAGTTTTTCTAAACACTGCAGATACATAGATATGGCAGATAAATAGATGCTCATTTATAAAACACTGACCAGATTTATTTATTTTTACAATGTCGATGAATTATTGTTAGCATTAAAAAGTGTTACAGAAAGCTATGGATGTATTGGGTTGATGTGATATTAAGCAGCATTGCTGGCTATGACACCAAAATTGATTCCAAATGAAGAACTAATAACATCTAACATGTGTTGATTTCTTCCTTCCCATTTCTATTTAAGAAGTGCTAGGAGGCAGGCTAGGAAAAGCATTGTGACCAAGGGTACATCTAGGGATGGTCCAGGGTAAAAGTATCAAATAGCTGGTTTATCATCAGTTTCAGTGCCTTCATAAGAACTTCAAAATTCCCAGGAGGAATGACTGTCCATTAGCTCCCTTAACTCCCACACTAAGAGACTTGACTGAACTCTAGCATGGCTTATGCTGGCCCATGACCATCTCTGTAGAGTAACCCCAGTCCCCTCAAATTACTTGCCTGAGAAAACTCAACACTGTCCAAATAATTTACTGTTTGTTCCAGCCAAAATATGACTATAGGCCCCAATATCCTTTTTCTTAGAGTGGTCACTTTAAAAACTTGCAATTGTAAATCCTTTTCCCTTTGAGATGTAAATATTCTACAAGGGCCTGGGAGCTATCTCTTTGAAATGGAAACATCCAGAGACAAAGTTCTCTAGTCTCCCAGTTTCTAGGAGTTGGAGTGGGGTTAAGAACCTAACTATGGTAGGTGTCTCATTCCAATTTGCAAAACTAGCTCCTCTCCTAAAGATCTGAAAATTTGTTTCTTCATCAGATGAACACCAGTCAACAAACTCAGATATCCTAATCACAATGATTATGCCCCATTAACAAACTTAGAACTCAGCACTTTTCTTTAGCACACCCCAGCATTTAAAAAAGATTCCCACCTTATTTTTTTTTTTTTATTTTTATTTTTTTAGGGGAGTTCAGTGAGCTGAGTTTATACTGAGTCTCTCTCCCTTATTGCAATTGTCTGGGTAAAATCTATCTTAGCAGCTTTCACAATGTCCAGGTTTGTTTCTCTTTGTCTTTCTCTAGACTTTCCCGCTGAGCCAATATCCCTTGTCAGGATGTTCAACGTTGACTTGGCATCCTCAGAAATGTCCTTATACCGAGAAGTTCCCTAAAATTTCCTTATAATTTATTTGCTTCTCTAGGACTTTACTAGCTGTGTACTTCTCAAATATTAATTCACATATGGATCGTGTAGGGAACTTGTTAAAATTTCGACTCCTGCCAGTAGTTATAGGTTAAGGTTCAGGATTCTGCACTTCTTCTAGATTTCCACATGATACAGATGCTACAGGTCCATGAATCTACTTTCAGTAGCAAGGCGCAGGAAGACCCCTAGTTATATTGATCTACAGACCCTTTTTAGTCATTGTTGAATGATCTGCTCAGTGATGTTCTCTCTAATTATGCTACTTAAACAGCAATTCCTCTCCAGTCCCTATTCTTGATATTCCCTTCTCTCTTCTCTGCATTGCTTTCCTCCAAAGCTCTTTTCACTGTCTGAATTATTTTACTTTTATTTATTTATTGTGTATTTCTTCCTAAAATAATATAAGCTACATGAAAGACACAGATTTGTGCCCTTCTTGTGTCATATCTATGTTGTCTAGAACATGTCTTGCCACCCCATAGGTGCTCAAAGGATGAATTTGATGAATTAGGTAGATTACCCTAAATTATACATAGAGCCAATGCTGATTAAATAGAAATTCCACGCAACATGGGGGAAGTATCATGGATAAAAGGACCGATACACTTTCTTCAAGTGTTACCATCCAGGTAACTATCAGGAACTTCTTTGGCTATTTGAGGAATCAGCTACTACTGGGCCAATCTGAAAGATTAATTAATTAACTAGCTGTGTAAAATAAGACCCATATTCTTTCTACTTTTAGTCTTTTTTAATAACTATATTCTGCATTTCAAATTTTATAAACCCGATGGCAAACGTGTAGGAAAACAGAGTAAACTTTGCTCTTTTCAAATTAATTTGGTAATTTTTTCCTTGCTACTGCCTCCTCTTACTCACTTTTATTCTTCTTAACCCCAAATATTTACTTTCTCTTATAAAGGTATGATCATATAAAAATTAGAATATCTGTTCAGCAGCGAGGCTACAACGGACGGTGCAGCACAAATCCCTGTACACATCAGCATTTAGCACAATGGTTCCTAACCCTACCAATGTCTCCTTTTTACAACTAATATTTTATAACAGCTCCATTACCACATTACAGAGTCAAGTTAAAAAAATAATATGTTATGCCTTACATGTAATATGAATGAAGCCTAATAGAAAGGTGTTTGTAGTAAAATAATTTAAAAAGTAATATATAAATACTGGTATACAGTTATATCAGAACTGTTTTGAAAATTTCTCATTTTCCTCATACAAACCCACACTCTAGGGTTTGGCACCCACTAGATTGTAGACTAGATTCTTTATGTAAACAACTCTCCTAGTGTTTTTTTTCTTAAACATTTATTTATTTTCAAGAGACAGAGACAGCGCAAGGGGGGAGATGCAGAGAGAGAGGGGGACAGAATCTGAAGCAGGGTCCAGGCTGTGAGCTGTCAGCGCAGAGCCTGACGTGGGGCTTGAACCCACCAACAGTGAGATCATGACCTGAACTGAAGTAGGACGCTTAACCGACTGAGCCACCCAGGCACCCCTAGAGCTTTATTGTAAGTACATGAGAAGGCATATATCTTTGGCAGTGTGCAGTTTTGTGTGAGTGTGCACAGTATTCATGGACTTCCTATGTTTAAATTCTGGGAAATTGTGATAACTTTTCACTCCTGAGTGTGCTCTGTTAGTAACAGGAACCCTCCCTGTGCACCTAGCAATTTCCTTCCTGCTGAGCCACTCTTTGTCTATGAGTAGGTTTGCTTCCCTCTAGGTTGAAAGCTGCCTTTGGTTGTTTTTTTTTGTTTTTTTTAATTTCTCAATAGGCATTTTTAGGTCTTTTCACATTCTTAGCTCAGTTCACATCGTCCTCTCTCCAAAATGGTCATATTCTTCCAAAAGGGAAGTGCCCAGGATTTATTGTGATGCTATTGTTAATGTGTTATGCATAGGAAGTAATTTATGTGTATTAGTTCTGAAGCATAAGCATAAAAATGTCTTGTTTTCCAACATTTTCCTCCTTCCTAGTGTGTCCTATATTTCTAGTATCTTGAAACTGTGTTCCTATAACCCGTGTCTTCTTTCACCTTTGCATTTCCATTGTTATTATAAACTACTGGTCCTCCCTTATTTAAAAAAATTGTTATTTATGAAGATTTTTGTGACTTCCTTTGAAATGCATATCTTTGCTTGAGGCATACATTTTTAGCTCCACTATAAACAAAAACACACTATTATTTGGCATGATGTGTCATAACAAATAAGGAGATTATTAAATACATTGTTAAGTAAGGCCCATAAAATACATCTTTAAAGAGATTGAGGACTCTATAACAACATGCCAGAAGCAAAGAAGAGAGAATTGGAATTAAGTGATGATCAAAATCAGCCCCTTTATAATAAACCAAATTCTGTATTATATATTCTAAAAAATCTTCATGAACTCTTCAAGGCCAGACTCCCTTTTGTTCTTTAGAACTAATACTGTGACACTCCTTGTTATCACAATGAATATTTAAAGCTCTTTTCAGTTATATATTTGATCTCCTTTGGTATCATTTTCCCTCTTTCCATGCACTGTGCTTCAATTGCTTTTCCAATGTGTACCATCAGCAAAGCTTGTTTCCTGGTGAATCCAAGGGCTTGTAGCCCCTATGGGCTACAAGGATTCCTGATAAGTTTGATAAGGGCGGCAGATCGAAGTCTTGTTTATGTATAAAAAGATGAAGCTAGGACAGTTTAAAAACTGAGATGTGCTGTGTCTTTGTTTTTGGCTGGTGGTCAATCCTTGCATTTTATCTTGCCCTCCGACCTAAAATAAATTTTCAAAATTTCCAAAACCATGGTCTCCTCTCCTTGTATAACATGAACCTTTGTGTCTGTCAAATACTTTGTAATTCGGGGATAATAGCACCTATAGTCACAGCTTCTCTTGCAAGAAACTTAGCAAGTTTTTTCCCCCCGTCAAAAATACATATGTTTTAAGAAATATGTTGTGCTTGAGACCACAGGCAAGAATTACTTTAGATGAGCTATTGCAGACACCTAACATTTTGCAGATATAAACTAAATTCCTTACGTAGATACAACTATTGAAGTCACTAAAAAATGTGTGCAGGACAAGTTTATCTTTTACTCTCCTACAATGTATGTTAGAACTTAGACAAAAAAGGTATTTTCCAAACCTACTTAGGGCCAGAACTTTTTCTGGGACATGTTTCTGGGCTATTTGGAAAGTAGTTAACATTCATGATAAAATGCTTGAGCAGTTTTCTGACAGACTTTTAAGAAATTAAGATCTCTACTGAGAATACTTCCTTACTCAACTAATATTCTGATTTATAAGGAGGTTAATGATTTTTAACCAGTAATTTTCTTGAAAAGATGATGGTCAAACCAACCATTTTTTTCTTACAAAATAGTTCTACCTGGAAAGAATCTTTGCATTGACTTACTTACTTAGAACCCTTTTGTCAAGTTTAAACTAAAGCTTTGACATGTGTTTGTAATCAATTTAGCTGAGAAGTTGTTTGAACAAAACAAACTAGCTAAAGTCTCAAAACTTGCCAACATTCATAGCTTGAAGCAATTAAAATCATGTAAAAGATTCCGCTTATGTAGCTCATGTAAAGGAGAATAATAACCTAGCTTTAGAAAGACTAGACTCTGATTACAACAGGCACCATTTTAAGAAGTTATTATCTGAGAGTTTCACATGTGGAGAAATTAAAAGTCAATGTCATTTATTCATAGAAATGTAGAATGTCATATGTAAATAATCACTCATTTAAAAATAACTATGCAAAACAAGCCCAAATTGATGGCTTTGATCATTGTTCTGTGAGGGTAAAAATAACTTAGGGTACTTATAAAGCTATAAAATTATTAGAACTTTATAAGTACATATCGCAGACCTTTAGATTCTTGAGAGTTTGAATTTGGGAAGATAAATATGTGTATATATATATATATATATATATATGAGAGACAGAGGGAAGGAGAGAGTGAGAGAGAGTGACAGCGAGAGAGAGACAGGTTTTTGGAACATGTCTAGGACTTCAGACACGATTTATGAGCCACACAAAAAAAATCACATTTCAGTTTTGACTGCAAATAGTGATGCTAAACTAGATCTTTTGCTGTTAGAGAAAACAGGACTTCAAATGAGTTTTGGTTAACTCCCAAAATGGGATCTACTGTTACTGAGACAAACCACTGTTGAGAATATTCATATCAACTCGCCAAGGGTGCTGAAGGCTGCTCTGAACTACGGGGGGTGTCAAACGTATTTTGATTCATGTATTTTTTGGATATGTGTTTAGCATTCTAAGATAATTACTGCAAGGAGGACAATAATCACTTGGCTCTATTAATATGTATGTTAACAAGCCAATGTAATTAATATACCTTGATCTTTGGTAAGGAGATCTAAGGAGAATTCATGCTACATAGTGTATACATGCCTTATCTATTAAATATTATTTAGTATTTCTCAAATGAAATACTTCATTATGTTAGATATCAGAATATCATACCTTGGGCAATTCAGAACTGCACATTTTCAATAGAATTGTAATATGTTAGGTTGGTAATAGATCTTAGAGAATAGTTAGGCAGACAACTTTTATTTTGAAATGCTTGAAAACTAAGTCTTTGGACAAATACATTACAAGGATACATTTGGCAAACTTTTCCCATGTCTGAGGAGCCTCATAAATTTAAGAGAAGCTAAAAATTTGTTTAGCTTCTAAACAAACCTTTGCCTCTACAAATCTAAAGATATGATTAGCCTGGCAAAAAGCAATTTGTTTCCTTTTTGTAAAATTGCTTCATTATTAAAAACATGTCTGAATGACTCTGAATTACTTGTATTTAATTACTTAAATCTAATACAAACATGAAATAAGCTTTACCTTTTGAGCAATTATATTTACTCAGACGTGTTCAATTGAATAAATAAATGCTATTCTTTGCTCAAATGTGGTTATTCAAACATTTATAATGGAAAAAATGAAGAGATGTTCCCCCTTGGTAATAAATGGCTATTGATTCTACATTAGGAATGAAATAGCTCCAAAGAATATCCATCTTTGTCAATTTTTTTTTTTTTTAAGTTTGTCAGTCTTTTAAGTATAATGTCTATAAGTAAGATTTGGAGAATCTATGGAGTTTTAACCCAAACCATTCCATCACTCCTTTCTATTCATACAGGTTGTTACTCTCATATTCTCAAATTATTCCCCAGCCGTGCCATGCTTTGTCTTGGGCAAAGCAATTTCCATTTCAGCTTCTCATCCCCATTATCCTGGTCAGCAGACCTAGGACTTTCCTTAGGACCCAGCCTCTCTACAGGGCTCTGTGGGATTGTAAATATCGCATCCTATTTGCTGTCACAAATAACTTTTCCTATCACCTTAGCAAAACACACATTTCAACAGGTATGCACCCGAACGGAAATCCTGGATTCATAAAACTAACAAGATAAAGCATAAAACTGTAAAACCATTGGCCTGATAATAAAAGCTCTTTAGAAGGTTTAAAAGGTTTAAAAGCAGTATTTCTCATTCAGTTTCTGCTCTTCTTCTCCCTATGATACTGGCCAGCTGCACGAAGCTGCCGATGGGCCCAGTTAGCTGTGTTGTGATGAACATCTTTTAGAAAAGCAGGTTTCCTTTGTCAGTAAAAGTTAATTCTTTCTCCGGCATTTAGTACATTACTCTTGGAAACAAATCCAGAACCTTATGTACAGGGACTTTTAATACAGCCTTGGGATGATTCTCAAGGTATGATGGGACAAATTGGGGCAAAGCTTCTACCACAGAAACCCTTCAAAGCCCTTTCTGTCCTATCACAGTCTCAATAGGTAGCGGGGTGGGGAGGAGTGAGGTAAGTGAGGCAAGAGCCATGAAAGCCTGGGGCTGGATCTTGTCTTTGTTTAAGATCCTGCCCATTGGTTCATCAATGCTTGTTAGCTTAATTTTGATTTTTTAAAAATGGCATTAAAATATTATTTGCTTTATTTAGATTTTTGCCACTTTGAATTTCGTGCAAGGGGCCTCACTCATGTTACCCTTGGGCTGGCTTTGCTTAAGGAGATGATCTCCTTACCTGATTGTTCAGTGGCAGAGAGAGAACATGTATGAATTTGGGGGAAAGGGAGCAATGATTTCTCTGGGAGAATACTCAAAACTGAAAAGCAGCCAGGTATTACAAAATTGCCAATATTTTCTTCTAAAAAACTGTAATAAAATTATTATTGTCTTGCAGTAGATCTGTGAATATACCATGAAATTTTTCCTATATAGAAAGGCTCAAGCTTTCCATGCCCTAAAGCTCTAAAGAAAATGATGAAGAACAAAACGATAAATGTTAACAGAAATGTTCATTGCTACTGGGAAAGGAAGGAATGCGGCCTTTGGTCAAAAACTCCAAAACAACAAGAGGAGGAATATGGATCTTCTGGCTGGATTTGCTCCCACATCCTTGATGAATTTAGGTAAAATAATTTATACTTTGCTCCCTTTTAAAAGCAGGAGTTCTCTTCATGATTGATTTCATTGTTGGCCAGTGTTTAAAAAATAGATGCCACTTTTAAAAAGGACAGAATCAAAATTGCTTAAGAAAGTCACTGCTTTCCAGGCACCTGGGTGGCTCCGAATCAGGCACTCTGACAGCTCGGAGCCTGGAGCCTGCTTGGGACTCTGTGTTTCCCTCTCTCTCTGCCCCTCCCCCGCTTGCTCGAGAGCGCATGCTCTCTCTCTCTCAAAAATAAATACAAACATTAAAAAAAATTATTTAAAGAAAGTCACTGCTTTCCAGTGCCAGTAGCAGGTAAACTTAACCCTGAATACAACAGCAAATCTTCTTTATTCTTCATCTTATTATTCTGGAAAAAGGATATATTAAATAAACTTATAGAACGGAGCTAACAACTCAGAGCATGCAGCCAGTCGCACTTGCTTAAATTTTTGACCATTACTTTCAGGACTCAAAATAGATGTTCAGCCTCCAGTTATTCAATAAGGACCACATTTCTTTTGTATTGCACAGAAAAAGTAGTTTTCCAATAAGCAGAGAATGTGATAAAATTTTCCAGGTGTAATGTATATGAACAAAATAACCAGACGCAGGTTTTATGGCATATATTCTAGAAGGATAGAGGCATAAAGAAGATAAATCTTGTTGAAACAACTTAATGTTATAAATTATGAAAGTAAAATGCATAAAAGCAAAGTAGCACAGTAAAATTATAAAATTAACAAACAGAAACACTTAAATTTAAAAAGAAGGCATGGAGACTTTAAAAGTAGGCCTGCAAGATGATGGAGATCACTTCTAAAGTATAAATAATTCAGGATTTGAAATAGTAACATCTACAACATAAAACACATCATATTGTTTAAATCACCCAAGTTCTTTAGGAATTATTCTAACTTGACTGTGTACTTTGTAGTGTCCTGCAGATGTTATGCTCATTTAAGTTTATAAATGGCAAAATAACCATCTTTTTAAAGTGGGACGGCATCTGTCACGGAATCATTCACTTATGGAGTGGTTACTGAGACCTGGAGACAAGCTATTTATTTGATGAATAGAGTCTATCGCCATTCCTGCCATTTATCCTTACAGTTTTCAAAGAATCCTTCATTCAATGCAATAAACTCTATGTCAGCCTTTTAAGACTGATTCAAAATCCACTTGAATAGGGAGGTTCTATGACTATTGAAAGCCTTCGCAAGGCCCAAGGCTATCATAAAATAGGTTTGTATAATAAATTATAAGGTTATTCCCCTCCCCCCCTCTAAATCTAATAGCACAGAAATAACCGTGTTTGGGAATTGAACCACAACCACACGTGAAGGAGGTACAGAGCAAAGAATTAAAAAAAACAAAAACAAAAAACAAAAAAACCCCCAAACTTCAACTGGTACCATTGGGAAGAGATAAAACAGAGGGATAACTGGAATACCCATGTTCTAGTTACATTCCTCTCTACAGTCATAGACTCTCTATGATTAATTTTATAATGACTATCAAGTATAAGCCCTCTTGGAAATCTTACGATGTAAAGGTAGAAAGGCAAATCTGTACTCATTAATAAAACAAAATGTTTGGTTAGAGCATATTGATAAAATAAAATATTCATGATTTTAGTTTATTTTCTGTTGAATTTATTAATAATCTTTATATATATTTATATATGTATGGCTTTGAGCAAAGACAAAAGAAATACTCTAATTCATCCCTGATCATACAGTTGTTGTAAGAATCAGCTACTCTACTATTTTCCCAGCCGCAGAAAGACCAATCTTTTCAATAATACATTTCTTTCTGTACAGATTAAAACTCCATACTTACGGGCTTAACTATGTACAGAGAAAAGAGGTCACTTTTCAACTAGCAATGGACTTTTATATTACAGGAATGTGAGTCAATTTGTTTTCTTAATCTAAGCATATATATTCATACATATATATGTATATAATTTACCCTGTACCATTTTATGAGTTTAACATATAAACCTTAGTGTGTTTTTGTCCATTCTGTTACAAAGTGAATAAAAATTTTATGGTTGCACTGAAAGACCATGCAATTCAATTTTGCTTATGTTTCCCAATAGTGCTCAAAATAAAAAACCAAAAATTTATATATATAAAAATATTTCACTACCAAACCCATTAGTGCTATCAAATGTAAACCTTTAATAATTTAAAGGACCAATACATGATCTTAATAAATTGAAGTGAATTCTCAATATTTTAATAAAATAAAGGAGTTTTGTACTGATATGTAAATGGTCTTGCAGCTTTCCCATAGGATCTAGGTAGACGGAACAATCCCCTTCTTATACTGCTCCTGACCCGCCATCAGATGTCACCAGCATGTTAATGACAACATTACATTGACGAGCATTGTTGAGTACTTCCACACAAGCTGGGATCTGTTAGAAATGAAACATAACAACTCATTTTGGTATTATAGGTATTATAATCGTAAAAGGCATAACAGGCAGCATGGATCCATTTTAGAGTTTTTGCTTCGTTTTGTTTTCTGTCCTCAAGTCTATCTGGAGGTCCTGCCCCATTTCTCGTGTGATCTTTGTTCAGTTCTTCTTTAACGTATCGCCAGTGTCAGAGATACTGAAGACCTCCACATCAGGTCATTCTCTTGGGTTATTTACAGAAGTCGGTTATTAGGAATCTTCCGATTGTGTTCCAGTCATCCACCACATTCGTGGGATGCATTAGGCACAAATAATTACTAAGGGACTTCTTTGAGAAGAAGCAGATGTTCACAGATCATGGAGAGTTAAGGAAACAGACGAACGAACAAACAATGCTCACATTCAGTTTGCCCCCTGCTTTCTGTCATCACGTCCATACATTTTCCAGCACGTTCAAAATAAACCTCCTACCTAAGGGCTATGTTAGTCACCACATGCCTTAAGATTTGCTAACCATTTTATTACAATATACATAGAACAAATTGTGTGTTCCCAGACAGGAGGCTATAGTGTATTTAGTTAATTTAAATTAACACCAGGGTTAACTACTACCTACCAACAGTGAAGACACAGAACACACTGGCAACTCCAAATCAAGCTGTGGTTTACAAATCATTATTTAAATGATAGTAATAATATTAAATGAAAGTGAAAACCTCACTTCTAGACTTAAGTCAGAGATCCAAGTCAGCCTTATAGGAATTTTAAGATAGGCAATTAATGAATGGTTATACTTTTCTAGAAATGAGAAATACTGTAAGCCTCTCCCTACAGTGACTGATCTGAACCTATTTTGTTTTTCCAAAAAAGCATGCAGGGACTATTTTCAGATGCTTGATTATGGCAAGAAGGAAGAAAAGTAATGATTTTTGGTGTAATACAAGCAATTTGTAGAATTGAGCATACAATTTTGCATAAAACATTGCAGGTTAAAATAATATTGTAGGTTTCAAGCCATTGCATTACAGTTGAATAACTGTCACAGTTAGGTTTTGTAAAATTTAAAACTCTAAGTTTTGAAGTGAAGCAATAAAACTAAATTCTTAAGTGATGACTTTTACCTTCATACGACACAGAAGAGCTATTTTTATTTGGGTTGAAAAAGTTATTTACAGCTAACATTGATTGAGTCTTGGTAAAAGTCCGGTAACACACGAAGACAAATATCCCCTCAGCTTTCTGAAAGATCAATGGATGTGTTTGAGGTTAGAGATACTCGGGACAGTGGCGAGGCTAGTCTCCAGCCGTGGCCGAGCATACCACGTGATCTAACCTAATTCAAAATTGAAAGCACCAAAATACAATTTAGATCTATAAAGTGGGATTTGCCATTCAATCCTCCATAATTCATGATTAACAATTTAGATGCAGAGACACAGCTAATGAAAGAAGATTTGGTTGGTGCTATTCAGTGGCTCACTTGAGTTGCCTTTTTAAAATCAGAGTTTTGTTTCCATTGAATCCAAGAACTCTTCATAAAATAGAGAAATACATATATCAAAGGAATTCGGTAAAAGTTGGTTAAAAATAAATGATCTTACAACAACATTTTAAATCCTTTAATGATTTAAAGAAAGGAAGACATATAACACTGAATGCTAAACAGGTCTTTTGAACCTCTCTTGGGAATTTAGATAGATATTGAATAGTAGATATATATTTATATATTTTACATTTTGCATGTAGGCCAGAGCTGTCTAAAATATCTCTTCATAGTAGGCTATAGGAATCTATCAGGAGATAGAAGAAAATAATTTCTGAGAACATTCTCAGTTTATCAGAGTCTTTCTTTCTGCTTTGACAATCAGCAGGGATCATAAATTTGAAGCAAATCGTGGCTTTTCTGCCTCTGGGTCTGTAGTTAAGACTGAGGAAGCCTCTCTCGGAAGAGCAGCTGCTGGTGGAGGGGGTGCGGGAGGGGCTCCTCGGTTGGGGGGAATGGCTCCCGACGACATCTGTCGGAACAGGGTGACTCGCTGGGGGACAGTGCCCCGGGCCCCCGCCTGAAGGCTCGGGCCGTGAACAGCCGTCACGGGCTGAGGGATGGAGGCCAGGGACTCGCCCACAGTGGGATGAGGTCTGGAAATGAGAGTGGAAACCTCATGGGGCAGCGAGGGCTGCGAGGCTGACAGGGGCCTGACCTCTCGGCTCAGGCTGGTGTTGTGGAGCGCCTGGGTGCTCCTGTGCACGTCGTTCTTGGGCGTGGAGCTGCCGGGCGTCTGGGGCTGCGGGGGCTGCTGCGGGGGCTGTGGGGGCTGGGGCTGCTGGATCTGCTGCTGCTGCTGCTGCTGCGTGAGCGACAGCTGGGAGGCGGTGGGCGACGCGTAGTGGAAAGTTCGAGTGGCCAGCGGGCTCTGTACCGGCGGGCTGCAGACCGCAGTGGTGTAGGAGCAGGGTGACAGGATGGCTGACGGCTGGGGGGTCTGTGTGCTGGGGCTGGGGGAATGCAGGTTGCTGTGGGACAGGCTGGTCGCTGTGTACACCGGCGGAGACTGTGTCCTCATGCGGGAGGTCGGAGTCGTGGTGGAAGAGGTGGCATTCAGGGCTGTCATTTGGGGATAACTGATGGGAGCGATTGCCTGCACCATCTCCCGGTCGTGTTTCACGATCTGCTTCAGGATCTCGTTCTCCTGATTGTTGAAGACGCCGGTGTTCAGATCCTTCTGGAACTTTTGCAGAAGGATTGAATTTTTCTTTCCTGGCGGCGAAAGAAAGACAGGCGCTTAGAAGGCCTACAAACGACTGACGACAAGCCCAAGTGAGAGTGGCTCCTGAAAGCGGAAGTATGCCAGTGTTTCCTGGAGGAGGCTTAAAAGCCAAGTACTCACCTTCAGAGCCAGACAAAAAGATGGCTCCTGCCCTTCGCACTTCCTGTATCTCTCTGGGAAATCTTACCTTCTGTGAGTCAAGTCGAGAAGCCTGTAATCTGGCAAAAACCACCTTACAGAAGAAAGGGGGCTACTTTGAAGAGTGGCAAAAGAAAGGGCATGTGGACCGGGACGGGTCTGGAAGCAAAACGTAAGTTTAAAGCTACTTTGTCAAGAAAGGACAATAGACACGCACACCATCGCAGGTACTCTACAAAAGGCTTTAGGTGGATGTATTTTATTGAATCCTCAACTCTTGCAAGTAGCTGTGTTTACAGTGCGATTTCACCCAAAAGGAGAATGGGATATGGGAAGGTTAAGAACAGTGTCCAGGAAAACATGACTACTAAGTAACCTGACTGGGGAAGGAAAACAGCAAATCTGATTGTAGATCCTTACCACGGACAACGAACCAGCTGCACCTGTGTCAATGTGAGCTCTTTCTAGAAAAGCTGTCTCTCAAGCCCCATCTTACTCGCCGAACAAGATGCTGCATTTTACTAAGATCTTTAGGTGATTCTCACGTGCAAGTTTCAGGCACACTGTTGCAAGGCCTTTGCTTTTGACCAGTGCCCATGCCAGTGCGTACATCCATATTTTTCTCATCCCTGGACCTTTAAAACGTAATGATTTTCATCTGTACCCTACCAATTAAATCAGAATAGCCAGACATGGGGCAGACTTCAGTACTTTAAAAGCAAATTTCCTCAAAGGAGTTTTATGTACAGCCAGGTTGAGAACCACTTCGTAATCTTTCCTTTTCTGAAGTGTCTTTGTGAGGATTAAGGGGACAGTGTATGGCAAGCTTTCAGTTCCCTTGAGGACCTCAGTAAGCATTACCTCTCCTTCCTGCCATTGTCTTTAGAGTGCTTTGCAGTAAGGAGACATTCCCTGGCAGACTATCAATAGAATCAAAATTAGATGAAGAGGGGAAAATCAGTAACTTTTGGTGACATCACTGATAAAACAATACCCAAATAAATATCATAACTGAACAGTGAATCCACTTTGCCATATTGCTAAATAAATTAGAGTTAGAAGGACCATTTTTTAATGGAAATATGTGTTATAATTTACTTGGCTGCTGGAAAACTATCATTTTAAATGGTTGCCAAAAATAAATACTTGTCTCTCCTTACAGAATTGTTCTAATTTTCTAAAGAACAAAAACTGCTATATTGGTAATAAATATAATGCTTATTTGGCATTATTATTATATATTATTATATTATATATAATATATAATAATATATATTATATATTATTATATTATTATTGTCTTAACTACATATGGTGTACATTTATAAGCCATTGCCACAAAATGGAAAAGGGAAATATTTCTTTGTCATCATGTGAATAGTCAACGTTTTGTAATGTTACTATCTGTGAACTTATAGAGAAATACTCTACTTTTTAATGTACTGTTAGAATTTTATAAGGATCAAAACTGCAATGGCTTGGTGCTTATTAGCAATTTTATTGCCTATATTATTGACTGCAAACTTTCTTATACAAATTAGTTGGAATAAGTGGGATGAAAGTGAAGCTGTCGCAGATTAACAGAAATTCTCTATTAAAATATCGTGATTTTATTGCTTTCTCTAAAGATGTCTAGCTGGCTTAGGAAAAACCTCATGTGCTCAGATATCAGTCTCTCGCTCTACCATGAGCAGTCACAAACCACAAAAAGGGTATTTTCAAATGAAGTAAAGATGCTTTCAGGAATACCCACTTTTATGGGCACTGTCTCTCTCCACACTGTGTCCTGTTACGGGTCTGAGTTGTCAATATGAATTTCTACTATGTGTGTTTTGTCTAACGATAATGTCCAAAAGCTACCTTTACTTCTCCTAACCTAATTTCAGACTCTTATGCCTCTGTCATCCCACTTATATAGAAGGAAAGAAAGATATAATGTGCAGAAGAAAAGCTGACATAAGACTACATCCTTCAAAAAGCCTTACCTTTAATGAGAATGAAGCACATTTACTTCCAAGTGATCCCAACCCCATCACCTTTGAGATCATGGATTCCTTCACCCCTCCCTACCACCTCTCTTCAAGAATATTCGTTGTGTACTAGGTACTGTGAATGTAATAGTGAATTAGACGTGTTCTCTACATTCACAAATCTTAGCATTGTTAGAGCAATTACAATAATAAAGGCAGTATTGTGATGGAGGAAATTCCTAGGCGGGGATGGGAGAACATACCTAGGATATTCAGCCGCGTAGCGGTGGGAGGTCAGGGGAGATTTCTACAGGGAAATGATATCTATACTGAAAATTGTATAGATTATGAAAATTGAGTAGAGTGAAGCGGGGGCAGGGCAGGGTAGGGTGGGGGGAAGAGGATTTAGGTGTAGAGAGTAAACGCTTACTACCTTCTGATATCAGAATGTTCCAGCATATTTTAGGAAGCTAATAGCAAGCCAATCTGATTTAACTTTACTATAGCAATTATTCAAACCTTTAAACTAGTGTAACTAGTAAAGTCTAATTTATATATTCTTATTTGAGAGCAGAGAAGACTTTAAGTCGATGTTTACAAAGTAAAGCATCTATGTAGGGCATTTCTATCAAGGTTTTTCCTGCTTGAGTCTGTATTACAAACATTTCAAGAAGCTTCTACTGAGACAATTAAAACACACAAGTTTTCAGTTCTCAATATATAGATAAAAGTGTAAAGGTGATACGTAAAAATTTTTTAAAAACCTTGTAGCAAAATTTGGTTTGTAATATAGACTCATACTATTATAATTTTAGTTCTATTTTAGTGCTACCTAAAATTTTTATCATTGCTTTTTACCTGAAGATTCAAATTGTATTGGCATCACTGGGGAAATCAGACTGAGCAGCTAGTAAAAATAGAGATGATTAAATAAATCCAGAACACTTAAGAAGAGAAAGTTAGACAGTAGAAATAGGGCTAGAGCTAACTGCTATTTCTATGCTAATTAAAAGGCAACCTATGATAGCATTTAGGACTTACAATTGTAAACATATATCAGTCCACTAGAGTATAACCTAATTGTACATGTAAAAGATAATAAAACTGAAGAGAATACCTATCCGATCTAGTCGGTCAATGGCAACCGTCTCAAAGGCTCTCCGCATCATTGGATATTCCTCCAGGACCTCATTGAAATTGTCCACGGATAGTGAATAAAGACGACAATATGTATCAGCTCGAACACTGGCAGTGCGGCGTCCCTTGGTAAGCAAGCAAATCTCTACAAAAACAAGAAAGAAAGATTTGTTTGGTCATTTTCTTTCCAAGACCACTGAGACCTACAATTAAAAAAAAAAAAAAAGTCTCATGGTGTGATCAAGCAATGATTGGCAGCATTTTCTTTAAAAAAAATTTTTTTTATTGTGTATTTATTGTTGAGAGAGAGAGACAGAGTGTGAGCGGGGGAGGAGCAGACAGAGAGGGAGACACAGAATCCAAAGCAGCCTTCAGGCTCTGAGCTGTCAGCACAGAGCCCAACACAGGGCTTGAACTCACAAGCTGTGAGATTATGACCTGAGCTGAAGTCAGACGCTTAACTGACTGAGGCACACAGGTACCCCGGCAGCATTTTCTCTTTTATCAGTAAATTCCTCGTGACAAAAATATCCAATTAATAATATGCAACCTTATAATAATATTGTTTTTTAAACAATTAAAGTTTTTAGTTCAAATGGAAAGCTGAAACAGATTTATCTATCCCTCAGCTGTCCTTCCAATGCATCTGAAATAATAAAAGTGTAGAAAATGGAATCATAAATCCACGGTGGAGTTAAGTATTGGAAAAAACTGTAATCAGACAAGATTTTTATAAAGTTTGGAAGGCAAAAAGCAGATCATAACATATAGACAGAAACCAAAGTGAACCCGAGCATTGGTCTAGAAAGTCCTATGATCAAGAAAAATGACCACGGGTTCAGATGGATGTGTTTCAGGTATGCCTTATGTTGTTGGCATATTCCCAATAAGATCAGTATAAAAAGCTATATACCAAAGGAATAGAGTGGCTTTCTATTTCAAGAGTTTCTCAGAAGAATTCTTTCTTGAGAATTAGATTTCCAAAATGTGGTAAGCAAACATTTGCAAATCCGGATTCCCTTATTTGCTAGTTAAATAGATCTATAAGTGGTAATTTTCTATTTCATTTCCCCAAGTTTATTAATTAAACTCTATGAACTTTGATCTAAAAAAACAGAAACAATTAAAAAATTTAGTTTCAAGGTAACCAATTTGAAAAAAGAAATGGCAGAAGTATTTCTGAAACGCACAGTTTCCTAACGTAAGGATGAAAGGGGTCTAAATTCACACTCTTCAATAAGGTCAGTTCATGTTGATGAACATTGTGAGTAAATTATGTGGTAGGGATTATGTACTTGATGTTAAGGCTAGAAATATGAATCAAACATAATGTCTACTTTTGTGTTACTTATACGATGATGGTTAAAAAAAAGAGTTAATCTTAATTAAGAGTTCATTTAAATGCAATCTGGTAAGAACAACAATACAGACTGTGGGCATTCTGGGAGTATTTAGAAACACATCTGAACCAATCTGGGAAGACAGAATTTTAGGAAATGCCACCTGAACAACCAGTTATGCTGTTGTTCATGCTGGTAACATGTTATAAATTTAATAAATAATATTGTGGAGTGTTCATGTGTGTGTGTGCGTGTGTGCGTGTGCGTGTGTGTGTGTGTACTAGGTATATGTAGAAAGATGAATCTATATTGGTTAATATTTAAGCATAAATATTATCATACTATGGAATTTGCTGGCTACTGTACTCTAAACAATGAAATAAAAGGTTTAAACAACTGAAAGTTTATGTCATCACAGTTCTGGAGGCAACTCAAAACTCTTCAGCCATTATCTCTTGGCATCTCCTCAGTAATTTCTTAGTGAAAAACGGAACAAATGAAGGTGTATTCATTCATGAGCAGGAAAAATCACTGGTCAGTGTGAAAATCACTTCAAAATAGTCCCTTCTTTTAAAGCCTCTGTAGTCTTTGTTTCTACCATGAGTAACACAAAAAATGCCACACACTTAGCAATGAAAAAAGCAGACCTTCTGATCATTAAAGAGTCTTAGATTTCATGAATTTCCAAATTCAATATGTGAATGGAGCAGTTGCTTCTAATATTAAGTCATTTTGGAGATCCACTTATTGAGGGAAAAGAGTCCTGTGTTAGGTGTTACAGAGTTTTTCTGTATTTACTCTGAGTGGGTGTGTATTTGGGTTTGGGCAAAAAACAGAGAAAGAAAATACAATTTAGTCACCTGTATCTCATACTATCCTTTAGGTTAAGAAATTATGTGTATATTAATTTATCACTATTTTTATTTTCTTGTATTGGATTTTATAATCACTTCTTAAATATCACTTATCTCCTTCGTTGGCTTTAGACATTTTAAAGACAGTAACTATACAGTAACATTATTGTATCCCTCCCAGCAACTGCAACCTTGAGTTTTGAGCCCAGGGAAAATTATTTTAAAATGTTTATGAGTATGTAATGATAGTGGACAAACCCAAGGCCCACATTAAGTTCTGTTCTTAAGTTGTAGATAATGTAGTATTAGTTCCCCTGTGAGGTATCTCCCCTTTGTAATAGAACTGGCTAAATGATTTATGTACCTTCTTTAGGCAACAAAACATATCTTTGCAGGTTTTGTTCAATGTCTATAATGAAAAAAGTGTTTAGAAGGTATGGTAATATTTTCTTCAGTGTAGATAATGTCTTTACTCATTAGGTAGAAAATTAACTTGCTGTGGGGTGCTCAGATTGATTTCACACAAAAAGCAAAATACACAATGAAATAACATTGAATTCCCAAAGAACAAACCAAGTTCATCTTACAGAGATGTAAGCTTTTTAAAGAATCCTATGGCATATTTTCTAGACTGTGTTGATTGTTCCAATCTTTCTGCTTTTTTTTCTTGCTTATTTACTCTTTGAGACCTCGACTAGGAATTTCCCAGTGGTGCAACCACTGTTTTAAAATTTTTAGTGCAAATCTACTTGGAAATAAGTCCCTTTGTCTGGATACAAATTTCTAAATAATAATCAAATAATCAAATAATCAAATAACACAAGTATTGAGTTCTTGGCATATTTTAATTCTGTATGATTCTCTTTTTTTCTTTATAGGGTACTTTATTTCACCTACTGAAGAGGAAAAGTGACAGTAATGCTCCCCCTCACAGGCAGATTGGAAAACTATTTTCAATTTCAACATTATAAAGAGTATGTCCCAGGAAATAAAATTTGACCCACCACCCACCAAATTAAAAATATACTTTTAATAAACCTTAGGGTATGAGATACATCAACTACTCAACGCTATTTTTGCTGCCATTAGTTAACCTTGATCATATGTGTTTCAGTCTATGTGACATTACTGCCACCTATATGAAGTCATTTTATAAGGTAGGGCAAATGGTGTCAACAATTTTGCAACTCAGAAACATTTCCCTGACCCTTAAAACAGAATTTGACATTGCAGTAACACAGGGACTTAGCAGGAACTTATGACAGAAATTTGTAAGGTAAACGTTTAATTTGAGTTTCTAGAATTTATGGGAAAATTTGTACTTGGCTGCTCAGAGTAACCTAAGCAGGAAGCTGCTCCCTTTTTAAAGTATTCAATATCATGAAATAAAAGTAATTCACTATTGTGTATCAGAATACTAATTTCCTATAAATTACTTAGGCTTCTAATCCAGTGCCTCATACAATGTGCAAAAGGAAGTATCACTTTTTTCATTTTCTTTCTATATTTGTATTTGTTATCTTTCTATATTTAGTGGTAGTAAACTAGTAAAATATCACGTCTTATGGCATAGGAGGTGGTAACATCTGGCTGAAATCAATCTGCATATCAAGCTTGGCTAGTAGAAACATTTCAGATCTCAGATGGATTTGAATAGGAATCTAGGGAATTTGGAATAGAATAGAACATTAAATCGATGTAAATTTGTACTTTGAAATGTTTCACATCTTTTATAACCTTTTGAAACAGATTGGATATAATATCTCTCCAATTTCAAGTATTATAAAGGAATAATTATGCATATAGATTATATTATGATAGTCTCATAACTAGAATATCCAATTTTGCTTTATTTTCTAAAGATACAACTGATCATTTCAGTTCTCATAGACACAGTCATATTTATATAATTATTAGCATCTTCTACCACTGGCCATGCTAATTGTCATTTATAGCATCTAAAGTTATTGCTTTTCCAAAAAAAAAAGTCTTAGCTCTCCCCCCATATGTTTGGTCAATACATCTCTCTTAAAGCATAGAAATTAGGGTGATCACCCCTGGCTCTGAATATCGACCAGTAGTGGCATCTCAGACAAGATGAGCATTGGCAAAGTTGTTACAAGGATTAACTAAAAGAGTGCTTACAAAGTGCCTGGCACAAGCCTACCACAGTGCGGACACTCTTAAAACATGAGTCCTTTCCTTTCCTTGTTATGTTCCCTCTCCTCTTGCTGTATTTTTTTTCCCCTTGTGATTTTGACTATACCTGCTGGAACAAGCAAGTAACTGTTTCATGTATCAAATAACTGTTCAAATGTGTAAAATATATTTATCATTTCCCATACCTTTGTAAGTAACCTGCTTTTTACATGTTTATTTTTGAGAGACAGAGGGAGAGAGAGCACAAGTAGGGGAGGGACAGAGAGAGAAGGAGACACGGAATCGGAAGCAGGTTCCAGGCTCTGAGCTCTCAGCACAAAGCCCAACGCAGGGGTTGAACTCACAAACCGTGAGGTCATGAGCTGAGTCAAAGTTGGACGCTTAACCGACTGAGCCACCCAGGCGCCCCAATAATCTGTTTTTAAACTAATCATCCCAATTCCTTAGACTCATCTCAGGTGAGATGGTTTCACACCCATGGACACCCTTCTTAATTATCTTTGTGCCTCCGCTCTACTTGATAATCGTGCATCTTAGACCTTACAGCACATTTTCAGACTTACTTGTTTCTGTGATGCTTCTCTATACTAACTTATAAAGTCTTTAATGAGAAGTACAACGATCACATTTGCAATGTCTAGCGCTTACCATAGATTTAGTCATAGAATATAATTTGGTTCAAGAACTAAAGATGAATGAACCAATCAATAAATTAAGAACAGAATGACTAACATCAGTGTGCAAACATTCGTTATAAAACAAAGTGCTCACATTTGAGCACAACATTCCAAATAGCCATTTCTGTTTGAAGAGCTCGGACCTATCCACCAGACTGCCCTTATCCTTTATCTGGTTCCTATTGATTACAAACATGTTTGTGACATGATTGTTTCATTCTGTTGGATATACAGATGTTTTCATTAAGGTTTATAGTTCCCACTCCTAAACCTCTCACTCCTTCCCCTTTGTTACGATGTATGTGTCTTTAACTTCTACTGTGACTCCTTCAACTGCCTAATGTCTACATAAAATCTGCTTTACACAAAACTATAAACCGTTATCTACTATATATTTATACCACTTGTCTTTAGCAAGTTAAAAAGACTTGATGGACTACCTCAGTAATTTCCAGAATATCTGTTGAATAGATAAAAAACAATCACTGCCAGCCCATGTTAGCCTATGTCACATACAGAAGATTAAAGGGGATCTGTTATGTGATTGGAACAAAAATCACATAAATAGTATCAAAGCTAAGAAGGGTAAGACCACAGTTTTCCTAGTTCTATCCATCTTTAAAAATCCACTGGACCACTCCAAGTCTTTCCTTTTGATTTTAAATCTACCAACACTCAACTCTTTAAAAGTTAATCAAACACCTTGAATTATAAATGCCTTTAAAAAGCAGCCAGCTTTTAAAAAATTCATCAAATGATTTTGGCTCTTAGCTACCTCAAGTGTGTTTTTTGAAGGGATATCCTGACAGCTCTGTTTTCCTATGTGGTTTAATAGGCTTACACCAAATGAAAAAGGAAAGTACAGCAGAAATAATATCTAAACAGAAAATATACTCAGTAGATATTTAGGAGGTAAGTCTTCTACAGAAAAAGAGTTACTTGTCACCAAAAATTTCCCCTGGTTCTCTCTCTTTGTTTCTTTCACTCACATGTAACATATACACATGTGAATAATAAAATAGGGATTTAAATACACATTTTCTTGGCTTATTTAATGTATTATTATTTAATGGTTTGTTCTGGTTTATTTATTGTCATGTATTATTAAGGGTCAACTGATTCATACTGGAATCTTCAGTGTAGTGCTTCCTACACTTTAATATGCATAAAAATTGCCTGGATGTCTTGCTGAAAGCAGATTAGGATTCAATAAATGGGGGGGGGGGTGCGTACACACACACGCGCGCGCGCGCGCGCGTGGGTGAGGTGCTGACACTGCATTTTTCTAACAGGATCTTAGGTGACGTCAATGAGGGACTTTTCTGGGAAATGAAGTCTTGTAGCTGTCAGGTTTACATCTAAACCAGGGTTCTCTGTTTACTTTATTTTTTATTTTTTATTTTTTATTTTTTATTTTGTATATGAAATTTATTGTCAAATTGGTTCCATACAACACCCAGTGCTCATCCCAACAGGTGCCCTCCTCAATACCCATCACTCACCCTCCCCTACCTCCCACCCCCCATCAACCCTCAGATTGTTCTCAGGTTTTTTTTTTTTTAACATTTTATTTATTTTTGAGACAGAGAGAGACAGAGCATGAACGGGGCCGGGGCAGAGAGAGAGGGAGACACAGAATCAGAAGCAGGCTCCAGGCTCTGAGCCATCAGCCCAGAGCCCGACGCGGGGCTCGAACTCACGGACCGCGAGATCGTGACCTGAGCTGAAGTAGGACGCTTAACCGACTGAGCCACCCAGGTGCCCCTGTTCTCAGTTTTTCAGAGTCTTTTAAGGTTTGGCTCCCTCCCTCTCTAACCTTTTTTTTTTTCCCTTCCCCTCCCCCATGGTCTTCTGTTAAGTTCTCAGGATCCACATAGGAGTGAAAACATATGGGATCTTTCTCTGTATGACTTATTTCACTTAGCATAACACTCTCCAGTTCCATCCATGTTGCTACAAAAGGCCATATTTCATTCTTTCTCATTGCCACGTAGTATTCCATTGTGTATATAAACCACAATTTCTTTATCCATTCATCAGTTGATGGACATTTAGGCTCTTTCCATAATTTGGTTATTGTTGAAAGTACTGCTATAAACATTGGGGTACAAGTGCCCCTGTGCACCAGCACTCCTGTATCCCTTGGGTAAATTCCTAGCAGTGCTATTGCTGGGTCATAGGGTAGATCTATTTTTAATTTTTTGAGGAACCTCCACACTGTTTTCCAGAATGGCTGCACCACTTTGCATTCCCACCAACAGTGCAAGAGGGTTCCCGTTTCTCCACATCCTCGCCAGCATCTATAGTCTCCTGATTTGTTCATTTTAACCACTCTGACTGGAGTGAGGTGGTATCTGAGTGTGGTTTTGATTTGTATTTCCCTGATGAGGAGTGACATTGAGCATCTTTTCATGTACCTGTTAGCCATCTGGATGTCTTCTTTAGAGAAGTGTCTATTCATGTTTTCTGCCCATTTCTTCACTGGATTATTTGTTTTTCAGGTGTGGAGTTTGGTGAGTACTTTATAGATTTTGGAGACTAGCCCTTTGTCCGATATGTCATTTGCAAATATCTTTTCTCATTCCGTTGGCTGCCTTTTAGCTTTGTTGATTGTTTCCTTTGCAGTGCAGAAGCTTTTTATCTTCATGAGGTCCCAATAGTTCATTTTTGCTTTCAATTCCCTTGCCTTTGGGGATGTGTCAAGTAAGAAATTGTGGCAGCTGAGACCAGAGAGGTTTTTTCCTGCTTTCTCCTCTAGGGTTTTGATGGTTTCCTATCTCACATTCATGTCCTTTATCCATTTTGAATTTATTTTTGTGACTGGTGTAAGAGAGTGGTCTAGTTTCATTCTTCTGCATGTTGCTGTCCAGTTCTCCCAGCACCATTTGCTAAAGAGACTGTCTTTTTTCCATTGGATATTCTTTCCTGCTTTGTCAAAGATTAGTTGGCCATACTTTTGTGGTTCTAATTCTGGGGTTTCTATTCTATTCCATTGGTCTATGTGTCTGTTTTTGTGCCAATACCATGCTGTCTTGATGATTACAGCTTTGTAGTAGAGGTTAAAGTCTGGGATTGTGATGCCTCGTGCTTTGGTCTTCTTCTTCAAAATTACTTTGGCTATTCGGGGTCTAAAGCAGAGATAATACCTATCTTCTCAAGCTGTTCCAAAAAATAGAAAGGGAATGAGAACTTCCAGACTCATTCTATGTAGCCAGCATTACTTTGATTCCCAAACCAGACAGAGACACAGCAAAAAAAAGAGAACTACAGGCCAATATCCCTGATGAATATGGATGCAAAAATTCTCAATAAGATACTAGCAAATCCAATTCAACAGCATATAAAAAGAATTATTCACCATGATCAAGTGGGATTCATTCCTGGGCTGCAGGGCTGGTTCAACATTTGCAAATCAGTCAATGAGATACATCACATTAATAAAAGAAAACATAAGAACCATATCATATGATCCTGTCAATCGATGCAGAAAAAGCATTTGACAAAATTCAGCATCCTTTCTTAATAAAAACCCTCGAGAAAGTCAGGATAGAAGGAACATACTTAAACATCATAAAAGCCATTTATGAAAACCCCAAAGCTAATATCACCCTCAATGCAGAAAAACTGAGAGCTTTCCCCCTGAGATCAGGAACACGACAGGGATGTCCACTCTCACTGCTGTTGTTTAACATAGTGTTGGGAATGCTAGCATCAGCAGACAACAAAAGGAAATCAAAGGCATCAAAATTGGCAAAGATGAAGTTAAGCTTTCACTTTTTGGAGATGACATGATATTATACATGGAAAACCCGACAGACTCCACCAAAAGTCTGCTAGAACTGATACATGAATTCAGCAAAGTCGCAGGATACAAAACCAATGTGTAGAAATCAGTTGCATTCTTATACACTAACAATGAAGTAACAGAAAGACAAATAAAGAAACTTATCCCATTTACAATTGCACCAAAAATCATAAAATACCTAGGAATAAACCTAACCAAAGATGTAAAAGATCTGTATGCCGAAAACTATAGAAAGCTTATGAAGGAAATTGAAGAAGATCCAAAGAAATGGAAAAACATTCCGTGCTCATGGATTGGAAGAATATTGTTAAAATGTCAATACTACCCAAAGCTATCTACACATTCAATGCAATCCCAATCAAAATTGCACCAGCATTCTTCTCGAAGCTAGAACAAGCAATCCTAAAATTTGTATGGAACCAGGGTTCCCTGTTTAAAAGAAACTGGAAAATGGTGGCAAAATGGAATGGAAATTAAGGAACAGTATAAATTCAGTCAACAGATGATTTCCCTGTAGCACCTTGAAGGGAACTATGGGAAATATAAGAGAAATTAAAAAAAAAACAACAAAAAAAACCCCAGAGTGTATAGTTAATTAGAAATCCAAACACAACACATAAAACAAGACTGAGAATAATTCCAAAGCTGAAGTGTCTGCTAAGGAATTTAACCTGATAAAAATCTAGAAGTCCAGACACTACATCATCTGTCTCAGTCTAGTTCTATTAGCTTTGGTGACATGAGGAACCTTAGGTAGGCTCTGAAAAAAGTGTAGGGATTACTTTGGTTAGGCCATCAGGATGGACAAGACAAATAAATGGGATGGGAAGGAAGACACTGGAGTGAAATAGTGCCATGAGCACAGGTTCAGAGAAGAGTGTGTGTGTGTGTGTGGGGGGGGGGGGGGGGGTTTCCATGGAACTGTAAGAACAGCGGCCACAGGATCATATGGGTTTGATTAGTCACAGAGAATATTCTTCCACAGATAAGAAGTTTGGTCTTAATTGACAATGCTATTGCAAGGATTTTGAAGGAAGGAATTTGTGTGTAAAATATTGTCTTAGGAATAAATGGAATAGACCTAGGGAATTCTAGATCTCTTGATATCTTGCCATACATGGGGAAAAACAGCCTTTCTCTAGAAGGTACGCTCATTCTCTTTCAGGTACATTCATTTTGTTTCACGATGTAGGAATATTAATCTATAGTTGGCTTGTAGAATGAGAGGAGACAGAGGCTCCTAGTGGTTAAAAAAGATTTGTAAAAAAGTTTCAATAATAATTTGGGTATGAGGTAATGGGGATTTGCCTAAAGTAAAGCTACAGCATCCAGAACAAAAGTGATCTCTTTTAAGAATTACTAAATGAAGCTTCAAAAAGAACTTGAAAGGAGATAAGGCATCTGTGAATTTTGAACCTACATGTAAAGGCAAACCACTAGAGAGTGTTTGTTTTGAGCAAGGTAAGATAAAAGGTTGTTTTGGGAAAAATTTCCAGCGAAACTTCGGCATCCTGAGAAAACTCTCATTTCACGAAACTCTTCGTGACATGAATCCAGTAGCTCCTTTTTATAAAATTAGAAGCAGTATGTCTTTGTGTGTATTCGAGTTGGTAAGCTTTTATCATGTGACTGGGTATGTGTGACAGTGCAACCATGACTGATGCCTACCTCCAAGACTGTCATCCAAAACAGGCCAGCAGCCCAAAGGATGGCCTGGCTGGAGACCTCTTCCCAATGGGGATGCTTCACACTGGATTGTGACTCACAGGCCTAACTATACTTTCTCATGAGGAAACTGAAAGTAACGAACAGCTAGGAAAGTCAGAGATTACATATGTTATGGGAAAGGTGAGTCCCTACGATGGCTCCTGGGGTCCTGGAATTGCTATGATTTCCTGAGGGGAATTCTCTCTTGCCACAAAATCAGCATCTGACTTCCCTGGGGTGGTTTGCTGTGGCTTTCTTTCTTCCTGGGTTCCCTTATAGTAGGCTTCACCACCTCAGCTAACCTGAGCTTGGCTCCGTATCACTTAGCCTGAAAATGCCTGACTCATACTCATCTCCATCTGTGACCTCCTTCCGGTGTTCATACCAGTCCATTTTGTTAAAAGCCTCTACCTTGTCTATTCTTATCCTCTCTTGAGAGCTTACAGTGAGTTCTTCAAGTCCAGTGCGTGAGTAGTCACAGAGAGGACTTGAAGTGAGTAGAAAACTAATATCCTACCTATAGTGTTTCCATTTTCTACTTCTGAGTAATCCAAGGTATCAGTAGAGAGGTGAGCTGGAAATCTTTTTGTGCAAGGCAACAGTAAACATGTATTAGGCACACAAAGCAACCATACACTCATCCTGCCACCCAGAAAACAAGCATATTCACAAATTAATCCTAACTTGGTAAATATCTGGTGATATTCCCCCTCCAAGAAGCACCACTGTATATGACAACAAATAAGCAAACTGAAGGTAATAATTACAATCATAAAAATGACACGTTCTGAATTTAAAAGTTTGTGTATAAGTTCAAGAACGTATTAATGATGAAAAATAATCCATGTCCGTAATTAGTTGGCTTAGTTAGTAGCATGTATTAAGTAATAGAGCAAAAATGCGTATGTATTAAGTGAGTAATAATAAGTAAAATATATTTTATAGAATGATTTTGCTTATGTTATTCAGAATGAATTCAATTTGGATAAAAGGTTAATTTTAAAATGAGAGGATATTGGGGTGCTGGGTGGCTCAGTCAGTTAAATGTCCAACTTCAGCTCAGGTCATGATCTTGCAGTTTGAGGGTTTGAGCCCCGCATCGGGCTCTGTGCTGACAGCTCAGAGCCTGGAACCTGCTTCAGATTCTGTGTCTCCCTCTCTCTGTCCCTCCCCCATTCATGCTCTGTCTCTCTTTCTCTCAAAAATAAATAAACATGAGAAAACAAAATAAAAAAATGAGAGGATACGTCAGAATTCCTATGCCAAATCCAACCCCTAGGTTATATGGAGTCTGCCAACCCCTAGGTTATGTGGATTTTTTTCCCCTTCCAAATAGATGACCTTTATCATATCCTAATTTAGTCAAATAAAATCTGTAAAGAATAGCAATCAGTGCGCTAAGG
The DNA here is from genome assembly GCF_018350195.1 of Panthera tigris. Lineage (NCBI taxonomy): Eukaryota > Metazoa > Chordata > Mammalia > Carnivora > Felidae > Panthera > Panthera tigris. Next base: position 201,899,126 of record NC_056660.1, on the reverse strand, counting down.
ATGCACAAACTAGTTTTTAACTTGTGATTTCAAGCAAAATAAGCTGAAGAATTGGGTCAAACGCCCCTTCCTGACCTACTTGGTCAGTATGATAAATGGACATCAGGAAACTCCTACCAGAGATGGTCTGACTCTCATCCTGGAGAAAAGGTATCTTCTAATCCTTTATAAGCTTAACTGAGATGTGATTGCATCTTTTTTAAACTATATCCAACAGAAACTTCACTTAACCAGGTATGCAGTTAGCCAGTATTTTCTTCTCAGTTTTGTGGAGAAGATAACGGTAGAAGGAACATATCTCAAAATATAAAGTTTATTTTAAAAAAGCTTCCTTTTTTCCCTATTTTTTTGATAAGATTTTTACTGTGGAATATTTTAAATATATAAAATATATTAAAAAAGGTAGAATAGTATAAAAGTATGTTAGAAAACTAGTAGGATAGTATAACATCAGAGTCTAATAATCTGTAGAACAGTGTAAATAACAATAAAATAAATCCCCCATTTGTTCCCCACCCAGCTTAAGCAATTATAAACCCATAGCTAAACTTATTTCACTGGCATATTTGTCCTCTCCCTGATTACTCTGAAATAAACTGCAAATATATTAAATTAATTCAACTTCAAAGTTTCAGTATGCATTCCTAAAATATGCATAATTTTAAAATAAAAATCATTATAATATCAATATAATACCTAAAAATTAACAATAATTTCTTTTTTTTAATGTTTTTATTTACTTTTGAGACAGAGAGACAGAACATGAGCAGGGGAGGGGCAGAGAGAGAGACACACACACACAGAATCCAAAGCAGGATCCAGGATCTGAGCTGTCAGCACAGAGCCCGACGCGGGGCTCGAACTCACAGACTGTGAGATCATGACCTGAGCTGAAGTCGGACGCTTAACTGACTGAGCCACCCAGGCGCCCCAACAATAATTTCTTAATATTATTAAATAATCATTCAGTGTTCAAATTTATGCCCAGGAACAAATTTTGTAAATTTACAATTTCCAGGTCATGTTACAACTCTCTCTCCCCTTCCCAGAGGCGCCTTAAGCAGAATAGTCCCCTAGAGCCTACAACATTTAAAATAAATACAAATAGGGGTGCATGGGTGGCTCAGTCGGTTGAGTGTCCGACTTCGGCTTGGGTCATGATCTCATGGTTGGTGAGTTCGAGCCCTGCATCGGGCTCTGTGCTGATGGCTCGGAGCCTGGAGCCTGCTTCAGATTCTGTGTCTCCCTCTCTCTCTGCCCCTCCGCCGCTCACACTCTGACTCTCTCTCAAAAATAAATAAACATTAAAAAAATTATTAAAATAAGGTTTTTGAAAGATGAAAGATCTGTATTGCATTATAATACTATACCAGGACAGAAAATATACTCATGTATTTCAAAGAAAGAGAGTCACCTATTTTAAGAGAACATCAATTGAAAACAAAAAGAAATTCAGCTTTTGTTGAGCACAGTAAATTATAACAAGAATAACTTAGTCCTAGAATATTGACTATTAAACTCATCTCTAAGGATAACTTACTCCACTGTTCTCATATCACTGATTTCATCATAGACCAGTGAAAAATCCAACAGAGACTTGCACCAGCTTGCCCCCTGGGCTTTAGGGAGGCAGCTATAAAAAGTGGCTTTCCATCATGGTACATGGAGATGGCATGATTAACTATTAATAATTGTTAATTTTATCATGAGCTCATGTTTCTCCAAGCTCCAGACTGAGTTAGTCTAATGCTAAAATGTCAAAATATATATGTGGTAAATGGTGCTAGGTAATCAGTTTTAGGGTCAGAGATTTGTCTTTATTTTCTTTGTTCCCTTTGCCAAAGTTCTTGCTCATAACTTTCCCTATGTTCTAGTACATCTTCTCAGCTCCCTTTGTTCTCCCACAGAAAGTTTAAATGATGGTGCGTATCTTCCCACCATCGGGCTGAATTGTTTTTTCCTTGCAGAGACAGCTATAAGCATTCTATCAAGAGTGTTTTTTTACAGCCTAACTGATAATTAGGATATTAGACAGCATAATGAGATCGGGACCTCTTTTCCCCTCTCCTAGGTAAGATGTATGTAACTTCAGAACATTACATATGAATTCTAGATGTTATAAAGTTCAGCTATAGATTTGGCTTTTTCGAGAACAGACACATTTTGTAATATACACCATGGTTACGGACAAAACAGTAGTCGTAAATGTGGAAACGCCAGAAACTTGTTGGGTGTTAGATAAGGAAATTAAGTAGGACCCCTAATGAGAAAAGCATCAAGTTTCTTTTGCTCTTCTATTACTAGTACAGAATGCTTTTTATGGGAAGTAGGTAGTTGTAATATCAGGGGGAGGGAAGGGAGACTTTCTCAGCTAGGACTCCTCATCTAAAACATACACCATAGAAAATCATTTCAGTGATTATTTAAGGAATACTTACAAGGATGGTACATAAATATTACCATTCTGGATGCACAGGTGCTAAGTCAATTCATTACTTGTGACATATGCTTTAGGACAGTAGGGCTTAGTTCCCTCTAGGATCTGGCTCAGAAGGGTGTGGAGTAGTAGACTAAATTGGGAGAGGATTAAGTAATTATAATAGGTTATAATAGGAACACAGATGCATTCTTACAAGTTTGCAAGAATTCCTCATGTTTGTGAGGTTAGTGAACTGTCTTTCCTGCTCTCAAGTTAGTGGCAGCTTTCAAAAGGGAAATTAATTTTCCTAATTTATTGTGAGCCAGAGTCATCTTAATCTTCATTATATTATAGGAGTTCTCTGGTACTGCAAACAGACTATTGATCCTCCTGGAGGCTTACAAGCTGCCTGCTCCACAGGCACTTCTTCATCAATTCAACAAATAGGTATTGGATGAACACATGGATTAAATAACTGCACACATGGCAGACCTTGGTGATAAACTGTATATATGACCAATAAAACCATTGCATAGTTAGAATGCACAGTCCAGCAATCTCCACACACAACTCCTCCCTTATATCCTGTCACCTCTACCCTTGCAAACCTGATTCATCTATATTCACTATCATGTTAAGTAGCACCCCATTTACACAGCTATCCAAACCAAAAACATGGTGCCATTTGTAAATCTCCCCTTTGTCTTACTCTTCATAAAGAGCTGGACTATAAGTTCCACTGATTCTTTTCCTTTAGTGTATTTTCTAATCTTTTGCTGAGGATTAGTTTAAATCCACATTACTTCTTGTCTGGGTTATTTTAAGACTCTCCTGTCTATCTCTTTGCACAGGTGCCTCCCTCTATGAAAATACTTGTTCCTGAAAGCAAATTTGGTCATTCCATCCCTCGTTTTAAAAGCCTTCAATTCTTGCCCATAGAGTGTTGGATGAAATCCTAATTTCTTGCCAAGACATAGATCCGCACTTACTCATCTGCTATGCCTGCCTCTCAATCTCCATTCCAAACATACTGAATACTGTATGTGCATTTCCTCAAACTGCTATGTTTTCTCTATCCTCTGCTTTTACACTAGCTGCCCCCTCCACCTGGAATGCTGATTCCACAAACAGCTCCTCAATCCTCTACCTCCCATGCAGACTTCAGGGCTCAAGACAGGTGTCACCTCCTTCAAAAAAGATTTTTTTGACAGAATCCGCAATCTTAAGCTGTGATTTCATCTTATGTTCTTAATGAATTGGATTGTACTGATGTGCATATTTATACGACTTCCTACATGTTTGCTTTCTTGTAGACATACTGATTTTAGGACATAGTGACTGGCATATAAAATATGGTCTCAATAAAGCTTGTTGAACAAATGAATATTAGTCAAAGTATGGATGATGAATATTTAGTTGACAATTATGTTGTTTATAATATAATCAAGACTTAATTTTAATGACTATTATGTCATAGGTTGAAAACGATTTTATGTCAATAGATCAATCAGGAAATACTCATGTGGAATAGGGAAACAAATGACGAATAAAAAATGAAATATATTTGTATACGTGTATGTGTGTGTCTGTGTGTGGATGGGTATTTCAACAGACATTATTGAAGACCTACAAAACCTCAGGCTAGAAAATAGAGTTACAAAGTTTGAAAAGATTCAGTTTAGTAGATAAGCACAGATGATTTAATTGTAATATATTCAATAAAAAGATAGAAATAAGCTGAGACTATTATCAGAAATAGGAGGGCTCCATGGGCCAGCCTGGGGGTGTAGAGCAGGCTTGCTGGAAGGGTAAATCTGAGTAAGTTTCAGGTAGACAAATGAAGGAAGGAAATGAAAAGTTTTTGCCACGTGTGAAAATGTTTCTAGCTATCTGCTTTGACCATGAAATCTATCTAAAGATTTCACTGGAAAATTATTACTTTTTATGGTTATCTCAGACCTTGGGAGAATGGGAAGGCATTAAAAGATAGGGTCAATCACTATAATCACACTGCCCTATGGCAAATATTTATAAATGGATACATAGATATACGTGAATATGCGTGAATATGCCGATAGAGGTATGGACTATTGTAACAAATCAGTGTTTCATTTTGTGTCTGCAGCTACTTTACCAAACCACACCTGGCATTTTACACACACACATACACACACACACGTAATCACTTATCCTGTGGAAATGGCCCACAAAGTGAATATTATTATGGCTATTTTACAGACTATTGCACTCAGCTACAAGAATTCGATTAACCTACTTAAGGCTAATAACTAGTTGTTAACAGGGCCAACATTTGATTCTCAGTCGGCGTGAGGCCATACTTGTTCCACCAAGCACCATCACAGATGTTGTATTAGCTGATTAAAATGGCATTCATAAAGACAATATTTTAATACATTGTAAACCCTTTCTTTATCACCATTAAAAAACATTTTTTTTGAGAGAGAGACAGAGAGAGAGAGAGAGAATAGTGGGGGTGGGGCAGAGAAGGAAACACAGAATCTGAAGCAGGCTCCAGGCTCTGAGGTGTCAGCACAGAGGTTGAAGCGGGGTCGAACCCGCCGACGGCGAGATCAGGACCTGAGCTGAAGTAGCACACTTAACCGACTGAGCCACTCAGGTGCCCCCACGAACATTTTTGAAATGTCTTAGAGGAAGAAGACTGCATTTATATAAATGAATGGAAAGATGAAAATTAAAAGGATTGAAACAGAAATACATTTTAGTTGATAGCTAAGTAGAAGTCAAGTGATCTAAAGCATAGCTCCAAAGACACGTAGCATCTGTGCACTGAAACGCTTGTTTGAACAAGTCCAACTGTGTTTCCTCACTATGCCAATCCTTTCCTTTGGCTAATACAGAATCCAGTTTACAGAATATATCAAACTGCAGCCTTCTTGCTGAGAGGAGCTGAACGCTGCTTTAATTTCCCGGCCGGGAGCTGGTATTTCATCATGAACCAGGCATATTAAATTGTTGTGTAAATGGAAAGACCACAATGTAGGCCATATGGCAGTTTCTCTTTGCAGAAGAGGAGAGACCTTCAAATCAAACTGTTAAGTCTGTGAGCCATTTAATGTCACAGTCATTAGTTTAGAGACATGGGCAAGAGATTTCTTTATGATGTCTAAGTGTTCTTCCCACCTTCCTATGCCCCATAAGAGTGATGGGTCCATTTATAGTTGAAAAAACAATCTAGGTCAAGCTTAAATCTATTCTACTCTGAGTGAGACTTCCAGAAGTTTCGATTTCATAACAGATAGGAATATGCTACTTTAAAATCAATTTTCCAAGTCCACATTTGGGTCATACTTCTCTGTGGAATGAGTGGACAGATTTCAGGTCACCACAAATGGGTTTTCTGAGGTGAAAGAGCAGGAATAGTTTCCCATAATTTTTTTTCTCTAAAACTTTTTTTAGAGAATTTTTTAGAAAAATTCAGAGAAATTTTTTAGAAAAATTTTTTCCCTTCAACTTTGGATCTCTGCCCCAACTTTTACTTGGCATCCATTGTTTCGCTCTTACAATTCAGCGCAGAAATTACTTCATTCATCCGTCTGGGAAATTTATATTACAGTCTAAAGTGTGTCAGGTATATTCTAGGTGTTGGAGGTGTAGGACAAAGACCTTCCTCTCATAGAATTCACATTCTAGAGAAGGACCCAGAAAACCTTAAATCAGTAAGATGACTTGAAAAATGATGGCTGTAGGGAAATAAAACAAGGTAATGTGATAGAGTGATAGCACATGTCGAGAACATCACAGTCATAGGATTGTTGATGCATCAGGACTTTTGATATCTCTTTTAATCATTTCCATTCATTTGTTTTAATGATTATGCTTCTCTTCAAAGATTTTCTTCTCCTCAGTTCAAAACTTGTATACATTTCTGAAGCTCTGATCTCGATTATAAGTTCCACAGTGACATGTTCACAAATTCATTTTCTCTCCCCACTGCTCTTGTAGAAAATTCTTGTCCAAATCCCTGCAATTGTGGCAATGCCATAAATTGCCAACCTTTTATCAGGGATCCTTAGTGAGAAGGCCAATCCCTTCATTCAGAGTCATTGGCAGAGTCAAGTCCCTTAGGGCCATCCCTTTTATAGGATAATCATTCTTTCTGTTCTGTGGAGTGCCACCTACTCCCTCTCCCTGGCTACTCCCAGGGCCTCAAGTATTTCGTTCAGGCACAAGTGGGCCAATTAGCACAGCAAATGCAAAGAACTGAACAGTGAACCCAAGACAGCTTTCTAAAATGTTATCTTCTGGGCTGAAAATGAAATTTCACATCCCCTGGTGCCATTTGTTTTTCTCATTTTCACTGTTCTTATATCATTACAGACTTCTCACTCAGAAGCCGGTGGGAATTAGGTTTATTCTGAAGGTATTCCTGGAGTCCTACAGTCACAGCCACTTTAAAAACAATAGATTTCATTTGGAAGGGTATTCCACTTAAACATGTTTACTGAAACGTCTCAGCTTTCGGTTATTAAAGGTATCTATATCTTGGCTTCTTATTTGTTTCTGTGGTTCCAGTGCAAAATCTCAAGATTATGATCTGAAAATGTAGCCAGAACAATTATCACCAGTTCTTTTCTTCTCTCCACAGTTTTAGCGACAAAAGGGCTTGGCTCAAAGATGTTCAAACTAACGATGGCCGGGATGTTAATTTTGGCTTTTTTCCCCCCTGAAAGAATATATATTTTCCAGCAAAATTGCAAGGTATAAGCCTATACACACCCCATGTGAACGTGTGCACGCACACACACAGATACACATGCACATAATGGTAATTATGACAAATGAGTGATTCAGAGACACTTCATAAACCAGAAATGACCTAGGATTTGTTCAGCAGCACTCAGTGATTCTCTCATACATAAGGTATCAGATACCATCAATTCCCAGTCTTCTCTGACAAACCCTCTTTATTGCTTTGGGGAGCTATACAAAAGCAAATTTAATTTTTAATTTTTGTCCAAATCCCTGCAATTATGGCAATGCCATATTACTGACCTTTTATTAGGGATTTTTAAAATAAATGTTACTTATTTATTTGTTCAATGTTTATTTATTATTTTGAGAGAAAGAGAGTGCATGTGCATGTGTGCAAGCAGGGGGGGGGGGGCTGAGAGAGAACTCCAAGCAGGCTCCTTGATGTCAGAACAGAGCCCCACATGTGGCTCCATCTCACAAACCATGAGATCATGACCTGAGCTGAAATCAAGAGTCAGATGCTTAACCGACTGAACCACCTAGGTGCCCCTAAAACTTTTGGCATTTTAAATTTGCTAAATATATTCAAAAATGTCTATAAATGTATAACACCGTGCAAAATAGGTGATAAAGTGCAATTTAAAGTGCATTAAACTTTTTCCACTTCATTATCTTTTTGCTGAACTATTCTGACTGGTAATTTCACTCTTCCCTTCTAAGTAAATTCAACCACTGAGAAGTATCTCCATAGATAATAGGTCAAAATAGTCACACTTAATTGGAACATGTTTGGAATTAGTAAATTCGGATTACTTAGCAACAGTCAGAAGAAATTTGTGTACGTGGGTATGTATGCGTGCAATGTGTTCGATAATTCAATCTGAGAGGAAAGAACCCTTGCTTTCTGAAATGCTATGAAGTAACATCATTGGCAACAACTTGCAGAAACTGCACCTGTTACTCTATAAAGTGTAGTGGCCTAAAATGATAATGCATCTTCACCACTGCCAATCTCTGTGGCCCGTGCATGTCTCAGGCTCCTTATTTGTACCATGTGGTAAGATAATGGACTAGATCCTTCCTAATTCTAAATTGTACAAAAATGTTTCTGAATAATGCAGTTTGTGAAGACACAGGTATTTGTTCTTCCATTTCCCTCCTAATGCATCAAAAAATTGATATTGAAAATGGTAAATATTGTATATTTTGTAGTTATTTTAATCTAATATGGAATTATATATGTGAAATTACTTACTACAATTCCTGGCACATCAAGCCCCAGTTGTATGGATAATTTGGATTTTGTGAAACCCTACAGTATTATTTTGTGTGTGTGTGTGTGTGTGTGTGTGTGTGTATGCATGCACACATATATGTATATGTAGTGAAGAAGTTAGAATTTTCATAGTTAAAGATATGTTAATTTGAAAAAGTTTTCAAGATTATTTATCCCACCCCTATGTCCCCACTTTCCACCACTCACACTTGATTTAGAGTGAATTTCTTTGCTACTGGATTAAGACTAACACTGACTCCAGGGAATATACAAATTGACAATCAGATTGCTCAGTGTCGATTCACTCCACAGGGGCACTGAATCCATAATACTTCAGTGACATCTTACACATGTATCAGCTGCTCTGGACTATACCAGCACTGTTACTTTTGTTACTACCTAACATCATAGAACATACTATGTGCCAGGTGCTCTCCTAAGTATTTTATATATTTAAATCATTTATTACCCTAAGCAAGCCTAATGAGGTACAGATTATTATTATCACCCTGATTTTACAGATTTGAAACAGGGGCTTGGGGAAGATCAGTGACCTTCTCCAGGCCCAACAATATCTCAAGATCTGACTATAACAACTACACCCTTAAACAGTATCCTTCTGTCACATTCCAAATAGCTTCACAACCAGCCCCTGACACTTTCTATTTTTTCACTACCCATGAAAAAGAGTTGTAGTTAATTTTTATCCACTAGAGCATGAATCATCACAAAATCAGCTGCTTCCATTTCTTTTCAAAATGCCAGGGTCTTGTTAGAAAATACCCTCAAAGACAATACTGCAAACAAAATATACAACCTTCATTCATTCAAAAACGTCGTGGATTCTAGAATAGGCCAGAAGACATTTTGGATGCTCAGAAAACTATTAAAACAAGCAAGCTAGCGAAAAGAATATATCCCCAAGAGTCCAATTCCAACATAATCATAGCACTGAAAGGCTGTAGAGAGTGTCTACCTTAATCTCATTTTGCAGATGATGATCTCAAGCCCTTAGATGGTAAACAAGTTGCCTGGGGACATGAAGTTGGGTCTGTTGACAAAGATGGGACTAGAACCTTGCTCTGTGGATGCTGAGTACTTTGCTACATCATGCTGTTTCCTAATCCTTCTATAGTTTTGTTCCTAAAGATAGAATTTGACCATTTAAATTGCAATATTATGAGAGAAAAATAACCAAACAATAATATATGTTTAGGCTCCTCAGACATAACCTTTTAGACTGAATGTGGTTTCGTAGGGAATATCACTGGGGCAGTTGTATAGTTTTAGCAATGTCGACCTTAAGACTTGAAGGGGAAGGTCTAAAATTAAGAGTAAGTAAAACCTGGGCACAGAATAAAAAGCCTCTGTTATTAGCACAAGTGGGAGGCCACTTGGAAAAGGAGCAAGCTAGAGATAGAGTTGAAATGAGGACACAGTGAGAAACCAGCCATCTGTCCACCAGCAATGATGCACATTAAGTAACCACAGGACACCGTTGCTTTCCGAATGAACCTGTTCAAAGAGTGGATTCCGAAGATCATAAACAGTGTGTGCTGGGCATGTATCAAATAAAACGTTTACAATGTTTTAAACTCAAATACTACACTATGATAAAGAGTCTGGCATGTTTCATATGCATATCTGTTAAGTCTTCCATAGGATAAAAATATGACTTGGAGAACATCAAAAAAACTGTTTCTAAATGTATATTTAATGCCTCAGAAGATAATGCTTATTATTCCCACAGAAGGATGATCTTACATCACCTCACCTCACTCTAGGCTGATAGCATAGAACAGAAGAAGTGAGAGGAAACCAAGATCATATTAAAACTAAAAATGTGAATCCCAGCTTTTCCCACGCAGTAGCTTTACTTGCACATTGCACACTTCGTTGAAGTGTGCCTATCTAGAGACACCCTTCTCCACCGTTTTCTCTCTTAGATTCCAAAATACAACGACGTGTGACCATGGTCCTTAAAAATGGAGTCACAACCCAATAATAGTTTGCATAACTTTTACCCAAAGAACTTAAAACGCTTTACTAATGTTAGCTCATTCATCATACCCAGCTGTGACGGAGGATGGACGGATCTGCTGAAGTAGGGCAATAAGTACTTAGTCAGCAATGTTGTGCTGAGACTTTGAAAGCCAAAAGTAAGGCTGGAGAGCCAACACCCAGAAGCAGCAAAAGAAGTAACCAAAAAGGAATCTTGCTACTCTATTCAGCACCAAGTAAGATATTATCAAAATACTAAGTCTAATATCTGGTTCACGTTCGTAACTTCTGTTAAGAACTTGTAGGAAGAGCAAAGAGGCGTAGACAGTATAATTTTATGTTTGAAAAATGGAAAAGAAATATAAATACAGATCACTTATTAAAGTTTGATATTTAACTTAATGATGTGAAATATTATTCAATTAGAGATGGCTCCCAAACTAGACTCAATGCCACAATTTGTTGAACGTTTATTCAATAAAAATGATGTATCAGGGAATATGCTAAGATTGAGGATACAAATAAAAATGTAAAACGATCTATAAGTTTTCAGTATAACAGGAATCTCTTAGTCCTGTAGTTTCTGTGCATCTTTGATCTAAATGCTGCAAATAAATCACAAAGAAACATTAGAGATGGAGAGAAAATAAAAGAATATAAAATATATATATAAAAGAAGAAAATAGTCTTAAAAGGACAGGCATAATTTAAGTATGCCTTCACTGAAATATACATATATACCCAATGATAGCATTCAGGGTATATCATCACTGTGCTCATCAGAATGCTCGGAGATGCTCTGTCCACCACATTGTCTTCAGTATTCTTTGATTAATTTGCTATTAACAATCTTTCATTTAAAAAGTCCTATTTAGCCATTATTTCAATGGTCACATCCTAGGCCTCATTATCACCAATAACTTAACCAACTCTAAAACTTCCATTCAGATCACCATTTTTTTGTATTTCCAGCTCACATTATTCTATTGCTCTCACCTTGACAATTCTTCTGTCTTGTAAGGACACCCAGTTCATTAATTCCACCTCACGTTCACTGTTCACCACCTTTCCACATGAATTCTTGACCTGTCTCTAAGATAACCAACTTACAAGTACATTGCGGTCTACATATGTCCATCAGTTCTGTCTTCTGTACATCATTTTGAGCTTAGCTGTTATAAGTCTTTCAACCTTTCCTTGTTCTAGCAATACTGGCATTCTTTTGTTCCTGAAACTCACCATCTATGTTCCCACTTCAGAAACTTTGCTCTTGCGATTTCTTATACTTTTCCTTCAGGTACCAAATGGCTAGCTGTCTCTTTTTACCAAGGTCTATGCTCAACTGTTCTTTTGTCATCCTGCTTTACTACTTTTTTTCATGGTGTCTACTGCTACTTGAAATTATTTCATGCATTTGTTTATTTTTTGACTATTGGGTGTCTTTAACGTCCATGAATGCTAAAGTTTTATCTTATTTGCTACTGTATGACGAATACTTAGAATTCTGCCTAGAACATTGAAGATTCTCCATATTTAGTTGTTGAAAGAAAATGAAAGAAATGAAGGAAAGCAGTATCATTGGTCTCCTTTATGAAGTCAATGAACTCTTAGGGATATGTGGGACTTAGCATGAAATAAAGGCTTTAGAATATTTCCAAGAAGACTAGAGATAAAAATAGAGGTGAAATAACACTCTTTTATACCATTTTGGATACAATTGCCTTGTATCCAATTTCACTCCATTCTAATAGTAATCTAGAACTGTTTTATCCAACATGGTAGGCATTAACCATATGTAGCTATTTATATTTAATCTAAATTAATTATAATAAAATATTTAATAAAATTAAATATTTAATCTCTCAGTCACATTTGCACCAGATGCTCAATGGCTGTATATGGCTACTGGCTTCCTTGTTGAACAGTGAATAGAGAAAGTTTCCTTCACCACAGAAAGTTCTCCTAGGCAACATTCTCTAGATTCTATTATTTTAAATTTTAGAACTATATTATATGGTACCTAATATAGCAAGATTAATTTAAAATTAGATAGATAGTAATTTAAATATTAATTGACACCACATTTCTCAGAAATAAATAATGCCTTCTCTTTCATTTAGCTTAGCTTATAATTTATCATTATTTACATCGATTTCCTACCTTGAGATAAAAACAATGAGTTTAATGCAGTATAATATCCACGTGAAAGGGATGCTGCTTAATTGCTTTTCTTATTTTTAGGGTGGAGAGAAAGCAGAAGGAATAGAGATAAAGAGTAGAGACAAAGGAAAACATATTCATCCATCCATCCATCTGTCCATTTATTGTACAAGTTCTTATTGAATGTGTTATATAGTTCAATCACTGTGCTTTGGTACCTTATGTTTAAATTGAAAGAAATCATAGTGTCAAGGCTCATAAAATTCATAATTTGAGAGACTGCCATATAAAATAATAATGAAAGCAATTCAATAATAGGTAAAGGATAAAGTGTTATGAAAGCAGAAAGAAAAAAATCATTTGCCAGGGGAGACAGAAAAAAATATTTGAGTGGCGTCTTAAAAAATACAAGAAGCAATGTGTTAGACTGAAGAATGGAGAGGGATTTTTTTAACCAAAGGGATCATCTTTGCAAAGGCAACCTTTGCTTGCTTAAGAACTAGCAGTCTTGGGGGTCAGTTTAAGGGTATCTGGGGAGAAAGATAGGAATTATGATTAGGAAGATAGGTTGTGCCAGATTGTACAGAGTTTTGGAGATTATGTTAAAGGATCTGGATATTAATATTCTTTTTTTTTAAAGTTTTATTTATAATTTTAGCTTTTATTTAATTTTTTTTAATGTTTTAATTTTATATTTGAGAGGGAGAGAGAGAGAGAGCACCAACAGGGGAGGGGCAGAGAGACAGAGACAGAATCTGAAGCAGGCTCCAGGCTCTGAGCCATCAGCAGAGCCTGATGTGGGGCTTGAACTTATGAACTGTGAGATCACGACCTGAGCTGAAGTTGGACGTTTAATCCACTGAGCCACCCAGGCACCCCGATATTAATCTTCTTTATAAGAGGGCAAGGGTCACAATTCAGATGACCTTTCTGGAAAGAATAGCCACAGAATGAATAAAAGCAGAAAGAGCATGGTTCAGGAAGCCCCATCTCCTGGGAATCCTGTGGAAGAGAAATGGAACAGGAAATTGGGGAGCCCATTGGTTCCTCTCCAATCACAAATACAGACTTACTCTAAGGAGAAAACTTAAAGAAAACATCAATCTGGAAGATAGGTTTTTTCTTAGACCATCCTTATTGGTGATGTATACCCTTTTCCTCCAGGTATTTTTGCCAGAAAGCCCTGATTTTTTCTTTCTGAGATATGCATTTAAACACAGAAAAACCAAACAAATAAACAAAAGAATCTTCCATCTATTCTTTATCACCAGAAATTCATTTAATAGCATATAAAGTTTATCAATGCAAAAGTTACCATTTGAGTAACACAAGTAAAATGTGCATTCCAAAGACTATTGTTAATCAAAATTTTAGCAATTTATGTTTTCAAAAGAAAAAAGAATAAATATATTTTAAAAATATTTATGTATTTGTTTTATTTATTTATTTATTCATTCATTCATTCATTTAGACAGTGTGAGCAGGGAAGGGGTAGAGAGAGAGGGAGACAGAATCCCAAAAAGGTTCCATCTGTCAGCACAGAGCCCAATGCAGGGCTCAATCTCCCAAACTGTGAGATCATGACCTGAGTCAAAACCAGTAGTCAGTCACTTAACTGGCTGAGCCACACAGGTACCCCGATAAAATAATATTTTTTAAATATTCAAAATGATTTTATATTCTAAGAAAGTGACTCATAACCTGCTAGATTTGTTTCAGCTTGCAGTAAAACCCCATATTTTCACTGAAATCATTTTCCCCAGGTTTTTGCTAAGCAAAGCTGTGGTTATACATTATCTGGTATAGGACAGACTCCCAGGTGGGCTAAGATCTGTAAAAACATATGTCAGATCTGTCTTATCACTATCAAAACAATTATTTCATTAGCTACTGTAAGGAGAGAACAAATGAGAAAGGAAATACTATAAAACAAAAAAAATTACAAGGTGCTTTAACATTTTTCTTTGCTGTGGCCTTCTCCTCATAAATATAATGTAAGAAGCTACTCATGTTTTGAATTTGCTACCTGCAGATTCTTCACACTCTCTAGAAAATCCGTGTCAGCTTCTAGAAATGTATAATGCACTAGAAGTGGAATCAACTGTAAACTACAGATTGGCAGATACTTCAGTTCTCTTAAAAATAATGAATAGTCACCATGACAGGGATTGCCTATGGTTTTTCAAAGCTCTGGCTCTAAATTTAAAAATGCCAGATGATCCTTATCAGGCCAAATGCATTTTGAGCATAAAAGTCCTAAACATAAACATTACCTATATAAAGTACCTGGCAGTCTCCTCCAAATATTAGACATGATTAACCAGCACTTAATATTAAACTATTTATAATGGCAACAATCATGGGAATTACTTTCCTTCTGGCAAGTTTGTTTCATGTGACTAACCATCAGAAGAACTTATGAGACAGATATTTTGAAAGAAAAAAGAAGTTAGGAAACTGAATCAATTAGAACACTTTGGTGTGGAAATAGAAACTGCTAAGAGGTGAGTAAATAGAGATACCAAAGATAATGAAATACGTTATATTTGAAAAAGACAACTTTCTTTCGAATCATAAACTATTGAATAAAAGATACATTATTTGAAATTTTAATGAGGCACATTAATGACATTTTACCTTACTCTGTGGATAATGTATTAATTCTATGATAAATAGGAGAGTCAGGTAGAACATAGGAACAGATTTCAAAGGTATTTAACAAATGCATATATAAAAGGGCTATAGATGCCTTTGAAGAGAAGCTAAAGCGTAGCTAATGTTTAAAGTTTACATCCCAGAGGACAACCATCATGCTTTCTCATAGGAGGGAGTGAGGTACAGTGGACAAAACATAGGCTTTAAGTTCAGATTTATAGCAGAGTTTGAAACCTAGCTCTGTTGCTTTTCAGGTACTGGTCTCGACCAGGTTGTTTAACATCTCTGAGGCTTATTTTCTTCATACTAAAAGAAGAATTATAAAATTTCCCTGAGAGGAAGAATCGAGAAGGAGTCCAAGAACTCACCCTCACTCCTTAGCACCCCAAACTCATTTCCTCACCATCCACCTGGCCTGAGCCATGAGGACTGGTCTCAGGTGCTTTATCCTCATTCAGCATCACTCCCAATGGGAAGCCCGGAACTCCCACATAATCAATCCTACATGCCCGGACCTAACACCCAAGTGGCTGTATGGGCAGGGAGGTATTCCTTATACTTCTTCTTAGCCTTAATTTTCCTAGAAGCGTTAATCGCCATGTGGTGATGTAGTTTAATATTTCAGTAATTTAGGTTTCTTGACTTAACATTTATTTCTAAAATTTTAGTACCCCATAGAAATAAAAAGTACATGACTGTGGGGAATTTGGTCTAGTTTGCTTCCTGCTGAATCCTCAGGGAGTTCGTGGTGCCTAATACATGGTAGGCACTTACTCTGTGTTCATTCTCCTGCGCTCTCTACTTGGGACCTCTGTTGGTGAAAACACTGGAGGAGGTGGTGCATATGCTGACCTAAAATTCATTCCCCAACCTTCACACACACACACACACACACACACACACACACTGGGGAAAAAGATCCTAAAATTTCCATGGGTTAAAAAACAAAACAAAACTAAACTAATTTGGTCTAGAAATACAGTTCCATGTTACTGTAGAAATAAATCAAGTTAGGCACAGAATACAAAACTCCGAGTTTGATCTTTCTTTGAATAAGCCACCCAGGCCGCCCCTCATCTATTCATTTTAAAATTTCATATCAGATACTTAAAGAGGTATAAATTATAAACCTTAACGTGTGAAATTTGTTATTGTTAGATTTTAACTGCCTTTCACTACCTTCTTTGGAGTTTCACTTGCACACATATCACTGTATACGTAAACAAATTGAAAGCAATGCAGACCTATTTTTTCCCATAAACGATCCATCAAAGGATTGTGCTCTCAGTACCCTGAGGCCCACTAATAGTCACTTTGGGTCCCCATAAATATAAATGGGGCTATAAGAATATAAATGTGGCTATAAGCATGAAACTCAAACAAAATATTATGTTACAGAATTTCTTATTGAAGTGAGTTGGGTTGAATAAGTACATATTAGCCTCTTATAGGAATAAACTACAGGGGAAATATTTGTGTTGAAATGTGGGATGACTTCATTGGTAATTTTATAAGCCTAAGTTTAGAACTAAGTTTAGAACTCATCATTTATGTCTTAAGAAGCTAGGAGAACAGAAAAAATATCCTATATAGCGAATTGCATTTTAATTTTTATAACTGTCTAGTAATTGTAGAACATTTCATTCTTTTTAAAAATAAATTTCTTTTTGATCTCATGGTCGTGAGTTCGAGCCCCACGTTGGGCTCTGTGCTGACTGCTCAGAGCCTGGAGCCTGTTTCAGATTCTGTGTCTCCCTCTCTCTCTGACCCTCCCCCGTTCATGCTCTGTCTCTCTCTGTCTCAAAAATAAATAAACGTTAAAAAAAATTTTAAAAATAAATTTCTTTTAATCCTATCATCTTTCTTATATATCACTTATTATCAATACAATTTGTTATTTCACATATCTGATATTCTGTAATTCTCTTATTCACATATGTTTGTTTTAACTCCACCATTCCATCTCTAAATGTTTCCATTTAAAAATTTTAACAAGGGCACCTGGTGGCTCGGTTGAGAGTCCAACTTCAGCTCAGGTCATGATCTTATGGGTCGTGAGTTCAAGCCCCGCATCAGCTCTATACTGACAGCTCTGAGCCTGAAGCCTGCTTTGAGTTCCGTGTCTCTCTTTGTTCCTCCCCCACTCACAGTCTGTGTCTCTCTCTCTCAAAAATGAATAAACATTAAAAAAATAAAAAATTTTAACATCAGGGGCGCCCGGGTGGCTCAGTGGGTTAAATGTCAGACTTTGGCTCAGGTCATGATCTCATGGCTCCTGAGTTAGAGCCCTGCATCTCGCTCTGTGCTGACAGCTGGGAGCCTGGAGCCTGCTTTGGATTCTGTGTCTCCCTCTCTCTCTGCTCCTCCTCAACTTGTGCTCAGTCTCTCTGTCTCTCAAAAATAAACATTAGACATGTTTTTTAACAACCGTGTAAATAAAAGACAACTCATGAACTATGCAATAACTTCAGAGTGAAAGTGCAATCTATTTAGAAATAAGCAAAAATAGTGGTGCCTGGATGGCTCAGTCAGAAGAGCATGTGGCACTTCATCTCAGGGTCATGAGTTCAAGTCCCTCGTGGGGTAAAGACATTAATTTAAAAAAAATAAAAAATAAAAAAAAATATTAAAAAAGAAAGAATAATAAATCTTTATCTAAAGAATTCAATGAAATTTGACTAAAGCAGTATAGTCAGATTTATATGTACTTAAATTGCAGTCATCACAAGGAAGAATGGTTGAAAATAAACACACTAATATTTTTCACTCAAGAAACTAAAAGGCAAAAACTAAAAACTAGGTGCCTGGGTGGCTTAGTTGGTTAACTGACCAACTCTTGATTTTGGCTCAGGTCATGATCTCATGGTTTGTGACTTTGAGCCCTGCATTGGGCTCTACGCTGTTAGCTCTTAGGTGCTTGGGATTCTCTCTCTCCCTCTCTCTCTGCCCCTACACCACTCACACACACACACTGTCTTTCTCTCTCAAAAATAAATTAATATTAAAAAATCTAAAACCTAAAGAAAATGAAAGGTTTCATAAAGAAAAACATCCAGAAATTGGTTCAAAGAAAAACCTCTTTCTTTGAAGGCACCATGAGAAAAAGAACAAATATTAATGCAAGTGATTCCGGAAAAAAAGTGACAAAATAAAAAAGAACTGTGTTATGGAAAAGATGTATATTATAGAATTAGAGGAGATTAAACAAACATGAGAGGGTTTTCAGTTTTAGTTCTGACATGTTTGGATGTTCTTATTCCCTTTGAATGGAATAAAATAAAATAAAATAAAATAAAATAAAAACAAAATAAATGGAGAGATAGTCCATACATTTAGACAAGAAGATATAAACTTAAAGTGTCAAGATGTCAGTTCTTCACAGTTTGATCTATAGATTCAATTCAATCCAATCACAATCCTAGCAAGTTATTTTATGGATTATTGATAAATTGATTCCAAGTTTATATGGAGATGCAAAAGACCCAGAATAGGCAACATAATATGGAAGAAGAACAAAGTTGGAGGACTGACTTACTTCAAGACTTACTATAAAGCTACAGGAATCAAGATGGTGTGGCATTGGTGTAAGAATAGACAGATCAGTGAAACAAAACAGAGAGCCCAGAAATGACATCTTTAGATATAGCCAAATAATCTTTGGTAAAGAAGGAAGAGAAATACAATGGAGAAAAGATGGTGTCTTCAACAAATGGTGCTGGGACAACCAGACATGCACACACACACACACATACACACACACACACACACAATAAAGGCACAGCCTTTATAGCATTCACAAAAATTAACTCAAAATATATCATAGACCTAAATGTAAAACACAAACTATAAAACTCCTAGATGATAACATAGGAGAAATCTAGATAACCCTGGGCATGCTGATGCCTTTCTTAGATACAATACCAAAGACACAATCTATAAAAGAAATAATTGATAACTTAGACTTCATTAAAATTAAAAACCTTTGTTCTGCAAAGAAAATGTGAACAGAATAAGAAGACAAGCCACAGACTGGAAGAAAATATTTGCAAAATACACATTTGATAAAAACCTTTTATCTAAAAATATACAAAAGTCTTAAAACTCAACAGGAAAAAAAAAAACAACTTGAATAAAAATGGACCAAAGATCTTAACAGATACCTCAATTAAGAATATATACACATGAGGCAGCTCTTTCTGCCCCTGGGTCCTGTCCCCATGCTTTAATAAAATCACCTTAAGAAAAAAAAGAATATACACACTGGATAAATAAGCATATGAAAAGATGTTCCACATAATACGTCATCAGGTAAATGTAAATTAAAACAATAAGGTATCACTATAGACATATTAGAATGGCTAAAATCCAGAACACTGACAACACAAAATAAATACTGGTGAGCATTTTGAGCTACAATAACTCTCATTCATTGCTGGTGGGAATGCAAAATAGTATAGCCACTTTGAAAGACAGTTTGGCAGATACTTAAAAAACTAAAAATACTCTCACCATATAATCTAGTAATCACACTCCTTAGTATTTACCCAAAGGAGTTGAAAACATGTCCACAAAAAACTTGGATGTTTATAGCAGCTTTATTCATAATTGACAAAACTTGGAAACAACTAAGATGTTTTTCCGGAGGTGAATGGATAAATACACTGTGATACATTCAGATAATGGAATATTATTCAGCACTAGAAAGAAACAAGCTGCCAAGCAATAAAAAGACATGGGCAATCTTTAAATGCATATTACTAACTGAATGAAGACTATCTAAAAGGCTACATATGGTATTATTACAACATATGATATGTCTGAAAAGGCAAAACCATGGAGGCAATAAAAAGTTCAGTGATTGTTGGGCAGATGGAGAAGAAATAAATTGGGAAAGCACAGAGGACTTTCAGGGCAGTGAAAGTACTTTGTATATATTACACTGATGTATATATGTCATATACATTTGTCTAAAATCATCAAATATATCATTCCAAGAATGAATCCTAAGGTAAATCATGGACTTGAGGTGATTATGCTGTATCAGTGTAGGTTCACTCATGGTGCCATTCTGGTGAGTGATGTTACAATGTGGAGGCTGAGCATGTGTGGGGGCACGGAGTTAAGTACATGGAAAACCTCTGTACTTTCCTTCCAATTTTGTGGTAACCCTAAAGCCGTTCTAAAAACCACAGTTTTTAAAAAATTAAATGATTGTACAGAAATAACCCGTTGCATATATGATCAAATGAGCTTTAACAAGGGTGACAAGATTATTTAAAAGTAAAGGACAGGGGTGGCTGGGTGGCTCAGTCGGTTAAGCGCCTGATTTCGACTCAGGTCATGATCTCGCGGTTTGTGAGTTCGAGCCCTGTGTCAGGCTCTGTGCTGACAGCTCAGAGCCTGGAGCTTGCTTCGTATTCTGTGTTTCCTCCTCTCTCTGCCCTTCCCATGCTCATGCTCTGTCTCTCTCTGTCTCTCAACAATAAATAAATGTTAAAAAATTAAAAAAAAAAAGTAAAAGACAGTCTTTTAAATAAGTGGTTCTGGGAAAACTAGATATCCATCTGCAAAGAATACAGTTAAACCAATACCTAACACTACAGATAAATATTAACTAAAAATGGACCAAAGACCTAAATGTAAGACCTAAAACTATATAAAACTCTTAGAAGAAAACATGAAGGAAGCTCCACAACATTGGATTTGGCAATTATTTTGTGGATAGACATCAAAGACACAGGTAAGTAAAGAAAACACAGATAATTGGGCTTCATGAAAATTAAAAAAAATTGTACATCAAAACACAGTATCAACAGAATAAAAAGGCTCATAAAATATTTTCAAATCATGTATGCGATGAGAGATTAACATCCAAAATATATAGAAAACTCCTAAAAATCAACACCAAACAACCTGATTCAAAAATAGGGAAAGAATCTGAATAGATATTTCTCCAAAGAAAATATACAAATGACTAACAAACATGAACATATGCTCAACATCACTAATCATAAGGGAAATGCAAATCAAAACAATAATACGATACCAAGTCACACATTAGGAAGATTACTAGCAAAAAACAAAAAAAAAACACACAAGGTTAAAAACATGGAAAAATTGGAAGACTTGTGTGCTGTTGGTGAGAATGTACAATGGTACCATCACCATGGAAAACAGTATGAGGATTCCTCAAAAAAAAAAAAAAAAGGAATTACCATATGATCCAGCAATTTTACTTGTGAGTATATACTTAAAGGAATTGCAAATGGGGTCTCAAAGAGATATTTATACATCCATGTTCATAGCAGCACTCCACAGTAGCTATAAATGTGAGTCACCAAGTTGTTAGCTAATGAATGAATATGTAAGATGTGCTACAGACATACAATAAAGCATTATTCAGCCTTAAAAAGAAAGAAAATTCTGACGTATGCTACAACATAGATGAACCTGGAAGACACCATGCTAAGTGAAATAAGCCAGTCACAAAAAGATAAAGGCTATATGATTCTACTTATATGAGATACTTAGAGTAGTGAAAAAAAAAAATCACAGAGACGGAAAGTAGGATAGTGATTGCCAAGGACTGGAAGGAAAGGGGAAATGGGATTTATTGTTTAATAGATGTAGAGTTGCGATTTTACAAGATGAAACGTTCTAGAGATGGATGGTGGTACTGGCAGAACATGTGAGTGTGTTTAATACCACTAAAGCATACACTTAAAAAGAGTTAAGATGGCAGGTTTTATGTGTGTGTATTTTGTCACAATAAAAAAAATATATAAAAAAGTATAGGGCGATAGAAAGATAGATAATATTAATACCAATCAACAGAAAGCTAGAGTAGCTGTATTCATTTTGGACAAAGCAGATTTCAGGACAAGAAAAAAATACCAGGAATAAAATAGGGCACTACACAATGGTAAAGGGGTCAATTCTCCAAGTAGATATAACAATGCTAAACATGTATGCACTCAACAACAGAATGTCAAAATACATGAGGAAAAACCTGATGGTCCTGCAAAGAGAAATAAGAAAATTCTTTATTAAAATTGTAGACTTCAACACCCTTCTTTTATTAATTAGTAGATCAAGCAGGCTAAAAATCAGCAAGGACATAGTTGGTTTGACCTGAAGGATCAATTAATGTGATCCAATTGACATGTATAGAATGCTCCATCTAATATAACTAGTATACATTCTCCTCAAGCTCATATGAAACATCCATCAAGATACACAGCCATAATATACAACTTAGCAAACATAAAATAATGGAAACCATACAAAGTAAATTTCCAGGTCACAATGGAATCAAACTAGAAATTGACAATGAAAAAATATCTTGAAAATACCCAAATATTTAAATAGTATATAAGTAAGGAAGAAGTCTCAAAAGAAATCAAACAGACATTTTGAGCTACAGAAAAATAAAATTTGACATCAAATTTGTGGGAGGCAGGAAAAACAATATTTAGAGAAGAATTTATAGCATATAGCATTAAATACATGGAAGAGAGATATATATCAGCAATTTAAGCTTCCATTTTAACAACTATAGAAAGGAGCAATTTAAGTCTAAAGCTAGAAGAATATGGAAATAATAAAAAATTAGAGTAGAGATCAATAAAACTGAAAACAAAACAATGGAGAACATCAATGAAAGCAAAATCTAGTTCTTATAAAGATTTTCAATTTTTTTTTCTAGGAAAGTTAATGAGAGACAGAGAGGGAAAGAGGGAGACAGGGAGAAAGAACACAAATTATCAACATCAAAAAAGAAAGTGATAATCACTACTGATCCTGGAGTAATTAAAAAGGGGTAATAAAAGAATACAACAAACAACTTTATGTCTATAATTTGAAAATTTAGATGAAATGGAGCAATTCCTGGAAAGTATAAACTAAACTCACACAATGAGAAATACATAGATGAATAACCTTATATCTATCAAGGAAATTGAATCAGTAATTAATAACCTGCAAAATATGAATCACAGATGTTTTCACTAATGAATTCTGCCAAATATAAAAGGAAGCAACAATATCAATTCTCCACAATTTTTTCCAGAAAACAGGAGCAGAAAGAACACTTTTTATTTCATTCTATGAAGTGAAAATTATTTTTTTAATGTTTATTTATTTTTGAGAGAGAGAGAGAGAGCACGTGAGCTGGGGAGGGGGAGAGAGAGAGAGAGAGAGAGAGAGAGAGAGAGAGAGAGAAGATCCAAAGCGGGCTCTGTGCTGACAGTGGAGAGCCTGATGCGGGGCTCAAACTCAGGAACTGTGAGATCATGACATGAGTTGGAGTCTGATGTTTAACTAACTCTGCCACCCAGGCACTCCTGAAGTGAGAATTATTTTCATAGGAAACGAAATGAAACCAAACCAAAAAACTACATTACAGGAAAGAATAAGTACAGAGTTATATCTCTCATGAACGTAAACAGAAAAATTGTGATCAAAATATTAGAAAATTGAATCCAACCATTTTTACACATTTTAATACATTTTTATACATTGAAAATTATTTCAGGTATGCAAGGCTGGCTCAACATTCAAAATCAAATTCAATCAATGTAACCTACCACATATATATACACATATATACACATATATATATATATACATATATATATATATACATATATATATATATATATGTATATATATGTGTATATATGTGTGTGTAAAACAAATAACTCTTGGGGATCCTGGGTGGCTCAGTCACTACAGCATGCAACTCTTGATCTCAGTTGTGAGTTTGAGACTCACTCTGGGCATAGAGATTACTTAAATAATAAAAATACAAAAATATATGTAAAAAAAAAACTCTCACAGAAGTGGTAATGGGAAAAGTTCCTCAATGTGATAAGAAATATCTACAAAAATTCAAAATCATTTTTAATAGTGAGAAATTATATGCTTTACTCCAAAATCAAGGGGAAAAAATTCTCTACAAGGACTAAGATCAGGGCAAGGATGTTCTCTCTCACTGCTCCAATTCAACATATTACTAGAAGTCCTTGCCAGTTAAATAAGAAAAGGTAATAAAAGGTATATGGATTAGAAATAAAGAAATATCACTGTTTCTGTTTGTAGATGACAAGATTATCTATGAAGAAAATCCCAAAGAATTGACCCAAATCCTTAACTGATAAGTGAGTATAGAAGACCACTGAATGAAAGGTTAATATATAAAACTAAATTTCCTGTATTACAGAAATTAACAATTGGAATTCGAAATTAAAAAACCCACAATTTTACATATTGTAGGATTCCAATTATATGACATTTGGACAAGAAAAAAACAGTGAGATAGTAAACAGATCAGTGGTTGCCATAGGTTAGGGAGCAGGAGAATTGAATAGGTGACACACACAATTTTTTTTTTTAGGTGGTAAAACTAATCTGTATGATATCATAATGGTGAATAGAGGACAGTAAGCATTTGTCCAAACCTATAAAACTTTATAGCACAAAAAGTAAATCATATGTGGTATGCAAATTAAAAAAATAATTGAGGAAGTCAGAAGTTCTCAGAGTAGAATGCAGAATGTAGCAAAAGAATATAAATGGATTACAAATATCGAAACAATCTCACTGAGGGGATTGGGGAATAAGATACTGACCTAAGCATCTTTGCAAATGAGTGGAGAGGCAAAAAGAGCTTAACATTAGATTTATACTCCAGTTGATAAAGTTATTTCCTATGGATGTACAGATTAACAATTCTGAAACCACTATACAGGTATACTACAACTGAACAATTAAGTTAATATATAGTGGAAACCAGATTTCTTACTTTTTTCTTAAATATTTATTTATTTTTGAAAGAGAGAGAGAGCATGAGTGAGCAGGGGAGGGCAGAGAGAGAGAGAGGGAGACAGAAGACCCAAAGCAGGCTCTACACTGACAACAGAGAGCCCGATGTGAGGCTTGAACTCATGAACTGTGAGATGATGATCTGAGCTGAAATCAGATGCTTAACCAATTAAACCACCCAGATGCCCCAGATTTCTTACTTTTGAGTGAAATATTATAGATAAACAGGAAAAGAAGGTCAAAAACAATCCATGTGGTAATGGATTAGAGTTGGAAATATCAGTATGAGCTCATATTTAGCTTAACATGGGTACAGATGGATACACGTAGAAATATTTATTATGGATATGTGTATATACACGTTAGTATATGAATATATAACTCTTTGCCTTGTCATCTGAGAGGGTCTAGAAGTAATGATAGCCCAGTAGTAATGAGCACACCTGGTGTCCAGATCTTTGTTTCTAAAACTACTCTCCAATGAACAGAACCAGAGATCCTTGGTGGAATGGCTGAATCTATGACTGGGTAGGAAATATACAAAATGAGCCAGGTGCATTTTACAACGCTGGAAAAAAAATCTCAACAAGACAGAGAAAAAAGTCCCAAACTCACAATAACAGGAGTGTTTCAAAGGTACACAGGGGCCAATTGAAAGAGGTCCAAATGGCCAAAGCTGGAACAATTTGAGCAATACAATTAATAACGTAGGATTGGACCCTTGTGCACTGTTGGTGGGAATAAAACCAGGTGCAGCCACTGTGGAAGACAGTATGGAGGTTCCTCAAAAAATTAAAAATAGTAGTACCCTACAATCCAGTAATTGCACTATTGGGGTATTTACCCAAAGAATACAAAAACACTAATTCAAGGGGATATATGCACCCCCATGCTTACTGCAGCATTATTTACAATATCTAAAACATGGAAGCAGCCCAAGTATCCATCAATGGGTGAATGGTTAAAGATGTGGTATATATACAATGGAATATTATTCAGCCATAAAAAGAATGAAATCTTGCCATTTGCAACAAGACGGATGAAGCTGGAGAGTATAATACTAAGCAAAATAAGTCAGTCAGAGAAAGACAAATACTGTATGATTGCACTCATATGTGGAATTTGAGAAACAAATTCTAACAAAGGAAAAGAGAGAGAGTGAAACCAAAAAGCCGACTCTTAACCATAGAGAACAAAATGGTTACCAGAGGGCAGGTGGGTGCAGGGATGAGAGACAATAGGTGAAAGGGATTAAGAGTACACTTAATCTGGATCGGCACTGAGTAATATATGGAATTGTGGAATTACTATATAGTACACTGAAACTACTGTAACACCATATGTTAACTATGCAGGAATTAAAAACAAATGAAAACAAAGTAGTATTGGATTATAAACCAAATTATAAAATATTCATGAGTCCATACTTATATATAAAAAAGGATTTAATAAATAAATAAAAATGTAAGACAGTAAATAAATATCCCACTTAGAGTAATTTCAAATAATTTATGTACATAGTCTGTTCTTAAGAAACTGGAACATTATTTCCCAGTCCTTAGTCATCGGCTATGCTTAGTGACTCTCTTTCAAAGAGGGAAGTATGGAATGAGGGGGAAAAAGAGTAACTTTACAGTGGAGAAGCCTGACAAACACTATCTCTATCCAAGTGATCAAGGTTAACATCAACAGTGATAAGACATATTGATAGTATATACCTTGGATATTATGTGCAGATAATGGCACTTTTTGTGTATAATCTTCCTTCCCCCCCAAATTTATCCCAATCTAATCATAAAATCATCAGGCACATCCCAACTGAGGGACATTCTATAAGATACCTTACTAATGTTCCTCAAAATTGTGAAGTTCATCAAAAACAAGGAAAGTCTAAGAAACTTTAAAAACCAAGAACAAACCAGAGGACATTACAAGTAAATGGGATCCTGAATGAAAAGAAGATATTAGGTTAAAAATTGGAAAATCTGAATGAAGTGTGTGCTTTATTAAGTACTTATTAATAATAATGTATCAATATTGATTCATTAATCGTGACAAATGTATCATAGTAATGGTAAATTTTAATAATAGAAAACTGAGTATGAGATATATGGAATTCTCTGTAATCATTTTGTATTTAAAACTGTTGTATCTAAAATTAAAAATTAAATGTTTATTGAAAATATAAAGGGAACTATGTATACATATATATAATGTGAAAATTATCTGGAATCTTCTGGGGATTTTTTTTTCATGCTGATATTTGGATCTCAACATCACTCAATTCCATCAGAAACCCTAAGGTAAAATTTTGGCCCTGGCATCAGATTTTTTCTTAAGCTTTTCAGTATTATGAACAATTGAATTAGATGAACTAAACGATTACTCATAAAGAAGTAGAAACCTGGAGTACTTTAATAACTATAGAAGACAGAGAATCAGACACAAGTGGCTTTATTCATGAAACCAAAGTAGGCTTCAAGTAACGGTAATGCCTAGGTTGTTTAAACTTCCTTAAAATAGAGAATACATTTAAAAAAAATTTTTTTAACGTTTATTTATTTTTGAGACAGAGAGAGACAGAGCATGAACGGGGAGGGTCAGAGAGAGGGAGACACAGAATCTGAAACAGGCTCCAGGTTCTGAGCTGTCCGCACAGAGCCCGACGCGGGGCTCGAACTCACGGACCGCGAGATCATGACCTGAGCTGAAGTCCGACGCTTAACTGACTGAGCCACCCAGGCGCCCTGAGAATACATTTTTAAGAAAGTTTTCTTATTCTCTCCAAGAAGTAAATAAAACCTGATATCCAAAATCAGCTAGGGGAGCACAAAAATAACCACCATAACAATAAATAACAGCCCCAATTTCACCTATAAACAGAGATGCTACAACGTGTTCAAAATAATAAATCAGGACAAACTAGTTTTTATCCCATTAATGATCTTGTGACTCAACACAACGATATCCATTACTATAAACTGACTTTACTAATAGTGTAATCCACTTAAACCTAGGGAGGTAAGTGTCACAGTCTTTGTATAAAACCTTAATCATACTAGCAAATATAACTGTATAGTAATTAAAAGCTCCTCTGAATTGACAAAATGTACGTCAAATGTAAAAATACATTCTTAATGCATAATAAAGCTTCCAGAAAGTCCTTTCTTGATGTTTCTTCTACATATTTATCACACCCCCATTAATTGCCTCAAAATGTTTTCCCTCCCAAACTTTCCCCAAACTTGGCCTGTACATGTATGCTTTTATTTCTTACCCCATCATTTACCCTTTTTTTCTTTATTGGAATATTGACTCTCTGTACTTTCTAAAGTAGAATTTTTTGGTTCTTAGCTTTTCCAAATGTCTTTTTTCCTTTGCACAATCTGCACAAAAGTCTAAGGGGCTGATGAGGCAAAACAGAATCATGACAAAGACAAGTAGGAAGAAAGAGAAGCTGGAAACGTCAAAACTATGGGTGAGAGGGAAAGTCAAGGAAGCTAATTACCTTGAATTGATATATTTTAGTCAGCCACAACAGGTTAATGTATAGGAACCTTATGGTTATTTTGATATATTCCAAAAAAGCATTTAATAAAATTCAAAACTTTTCCTAGTTAATATTTCTTAACTGTTATTGAAGAAACCTTCTTAAACTCAGCATATATTTATTTTTCTATGACAAAATGGAATTCATTGCCTTGTTCTCAACTGTTACTAACCTGACTTAAATGCTTTTTAAATGATTACTGATTTTGTTTTTTTAAGGGACCAGATACACTGGCTAGTCTCTAATAAACAAATAAAAATCTGTCTCCAGTCTAGACTTAGTGAATCAGAATCTCTGATGGGTGGGACCTAAGCATCTTTGGCTTTAAACAGCTCTCTGGTGATTCTGATATACACATTGCTTACCATCAAGTATTGGGGGGAAGATAGGCAACTACACTATTAATTTCAGTATGAAGTAGACTGATTCTAGGATTCTGGAAAGCTATGAGAGGTACTATGGAGACACAATGGTGGGAAACATGGCTTCTGACTGAGAAGCCTTCTAAAGATGGCATATTATAAAGTCTGGGAAGGATGAACGCAAAGTAATAAGGATCGTTTATTCAATACCTCACTTATGAGAAGAGAAAGAGCTTCACTTGGATCGCCGCTTACAGGATAAACCTGTGGATGTTTGAAGACAGACTTCTTGTCTTTTTCTAAGAAAAACATTTCAGTTTCCTAGTGTTGGGGAATATTTAAACATTAAATTTGCAACGTCTTGATACTGTAGTACCAGAGGCCTATTATTAATCATTAAGTTTCTAATGTTTCAACAGAATTGGCAGAAACTAAGAAAAGTGTACATCTTCTTTACCCACTCATCCATTGAACATCTGGGCTCTTTCCATACTGAGGATTTTCCTTTTTTATTGAGATGTAGTTGACACATTATGTTAGTTTCAGGTATACAACTATAGAGAGCAACATGGGGTCAAGCAGTTACTCATGTCAAGCAGTAACTTAGGTCAAGCAGTGACACAAGAACCAAGGGCATTGCAGCTAAGACCAGATACCAGCCGAAACCAGCTTGAGCTGACAACACACTCAGAACCGATGCTCAGCAGAAACAGAGGAGGTCTGCAAAGGCCCAAGACTTGTTAAATCCCTTTAAAAAAGGAAGAGTTTGGTAGCAACCTGTAAGACTTTCAAGACACTGACCATTTCGTGTGTGACCACATGAAACATGGACGATTTGGAGGCAGTGGCCACCAAAGGCTCTGATCGATTGATCTCCGAACAGAACAGAGAGCCTCCACTGCTTGGACATAATCAGCGGCACATTCTGAGAGCTGACCTGGACAGACCTAGGCTCTATGTCAACTGTGCGTCCACAGACTGATTTCATGTTCGGTTTTGTTATTTCCCTACCCCCATTCTATCTGTTTGATGTGTTGCTTGTCTTGTGATTTGCTTTGTGTGACATGTACGAAGCAAGTTAAACAAGTAGTGAAATGTCATTGAGTTTGGAATCGTGAAACTGCTTTATAATTATATTAATCTTGCTTTATGATTGAATA
This sequence comes from Panthera tigris, assembly GCF_018350195.1. Classification (NCBI taxonomy): domain Eukaryota; kingdom Metazoa; phylum Chordata; class Mammalia; order Carnivora; family Felidae; genus Panthera; species Panthera tigris. The sequence goes on along the minus strand of NC_056660.1, from coordinate 201,868,987 downwards.
AAGCTGACACTGTAGAAAGACACAACTTGTGTGTGTGCCTTCATAGCGTGCTCATGACAACATAATACTTTGAGATTTGTATATACTGGGGAATGATCACTACAATAAAGCTAGGTAACATCTGCCACCATATATAGTTATAAATTTTTTTTTTCTTGTGATAAGAACTTTGAAGATCCACGCTCTTAGCAACTTTTAAATATGTAATCCAGTACTATTTTCTGTTGTTACAATAGTGTATATTATATCAGCATATTATTAAAGAAATATTTCAAAGTTTTGCAGAAAGGATAAAATCTTCCATGAGTGATGGTGATAAACTTGTCTCTTTGGGGGAAAAATACAGAATCTTGTCTCATACTATACTCACAAATATAGGCAGGATGGATTAATACTAAAATAAAAATATAATTCAAGTATGTATAATCATAAATACAGTAAATTTTAATCAAATAGTAATAAAATGTTATAAAACCAAACAAAAAAGAGGTAAATATGGAAAACTTTTCATAATTTTGCAGAGTACAAAAGCCACTTAAGGAACACAAAATCTCTAATGCTTTAAAGGAAAGGAGAGGCAAGTTCAAATCAAGTCAATAATAATGAAGATCAGAATGACAAAAGGAAAGTTAGTGATAGTTACAAAAGAAACAACAATCTTGAAGAAAATAGTTAAAGCCTATCAAAAATACATTAAGAACATTTCTGTAAATTGGTTTTAAAAAGGTAAAAAAGGGGCGCCTGGGTGGCTCAGTCAGTTAGGCATCCAACTTCGGCTCAGGTCATGATCTCACAGCTCGTGAGTTCGAGCCCCGCGTCGGGCTCTGTGCTGACAGCTCGGAGCCTGGAGCCTGCTTTGGATTCTGTCTCCCTCTCTCTCTGCCCCTCCCCCACTTGTGCTCTGTCTCTCTCTGTCTCTCAAAAATGAGTAAATGTATTTTTTTAAAGGTAAAAAAAATTAGAAAAATATGCAAGGAATAAACAGAAAAAATAAAGTACAAATAATATATATGAAAATTGCTTCAACCTCAATATTAATGATGAAAATGCACACTTAACAAGAAGGGGATGCCGTTTTTACTTAGAGGGCAAAAGTAAAAATGAATTGGTAAGGCATGTAGAAACAGGCTGTCTCATCAAAGAAACAATTTGGTGTTTGTTTTAACTTAAAAATATGCAGTCTTTGACCCAGTTATTCAACTTCTAGGCAAGCTTTATACATGTGCACAAATATAAATATATATCCTATAATAGTAAAACTTGGCAACAATTCAAATATTCAGATTTTTAGAAAGGAAAATTTCTACTTGTGATGGTTAGTTTTATGTGTCAACTTGACTGGCCATGGGGTGCTCAGATTGAGCGTAATTTTTGGATGTGTCTGTGAGGATGTTTCCAAATAAGATTAGTATTTGGATCAGTGGACTCAGTAAAGGAATTTGTCCTCCCCGATGTGAGTGGGTAACATCCAATCCACTGGAGGTGTGAACAGAACAAAAGCAGGAAAGAGGGGGAGTTCAACCCTCTTTTCCTATCTCACTACTTGAGCCAACATCTCATCTCATTTTCTGCCCTCGGACTGGGATGTACATCATCAACTCCTCTGGTTCCCAGCCTTTGGAACCAGATTAAATTATACCATCAGCTTTTCTGGGTCTCCAGCTTGTAAATAGCAGATCATAAGACTGGTCAGTCTCCATATCTGTATAAGCCAGTTCCTCATAATAACTCTCCTTTTGTGTATATATTATCCTGTTGGTTCTGTTTCTCTGGAGATCCCTGACTTACACATCACTCAACTAGTATACTTGTAAGTATACAACTAGAAGTACTCTTGCAACTACATTCTGGCTAATCAGATATAGATAAGCAGTGATAGTGACAATTGTGAGCACACCCCTAAATAGAGAAATTGCTCACTCTTCAATTCCCTCTGTGCCGCTCTCCCTCTCCTGCGGGCCATATCAAACATAATGGAGAGGAACCAGGTCCTCTTGTATAAATGAGAAAAACACTCTTGAGGATGGCAGACCAATGAAATTAATGAAATCTGGGTCCCTGAAAACTGTCCTGGGGAGAGCCATCTGACCCTCCTGGGATTTCCGTGTGAGACAAAAATACACTTTCCATCTGGTTGAAGCCACTGATAAAAAGATACTTCAAGTGATCCAGTGGTAAATGCACAGCCACTAAATGTGTGACACTGAAATGTGAAAACATGCCATTATAGACACTTTTATCGGAATTCAAATGCGAATTCATAGTCAAAAGCCACAAATCAGCATTCTGACATCTCCAAAGTTCTGATGAAGAGACATAAGCAAAGCAACTTATACTTCATCTCAGTTGCATTTTTTCCCCACTAACCTCCAAAATAGGAGCCATCTGTCAGCTTCATTTCTTTACTGGATTTTGTGATGACACCAGCAACGCCATGTTGAATGAAATACATCTTTTTACCCACAGCTCCTTCTCGTATGATATAATCTCCAGGTTGAAACACCTCAAATCTCAACTTGCTCAGCATGGCAGTCACAAAATTGGGGTCCGCATTAGCAAACAGTGGCATTGTGGCCACTAGTTTCCGACAGTTGAAGTTGACTATCTCCTAAAGACGGCAAGAGTAAAGAAATATTAAGAGAGATATTAATCATATCAGGGAGATAAGCACACTTAAATTAAAATCTATATATAGCTCAGTTTTGCAATTTAAATTCAGAACCAAAGATACATAAATTCTAATAATCTGCATATCTCTTCAAAGCCAGAAATCATGGTTTATTTTGGTGTTGGAATTTTATATTCGCAGCACCTAGTATCGTATAGATATATATTAAACATTCAGTAAATGTGAATTAAATATGTACATCTTATCTTTTATACCTTCTCATCCCTTTGCTATACTCTACGTAAAATTAGAACTCAAATGTGGAAGAGTTTCAGTCTCCCTTTGATCTTATTTTATGAAGAAAAGAAGCCACACTATCTCCTATTAGCTATAATATTGCTGCTCCTGTGCTCCGCTGTATTGTTGAGTGATCTAACTTGTACCTACTGACCAGAATTCTGAAACAAAGGCCCAGTTGCCAGACAACAGAATTTTTTTTTCTTAATGTTATTCACATTAAAGTGAGGACAATGGAGTGTGCAGAGAAAGGTTACCCAAGAAGGCTCTAATTTAACTATAACCTATTATTGTAAATTCAATCTGTTTCTGGGATAGATCAGAAAACCACTCTTTTCAAGGCCTCCTGGGTTTCCATTGGAAGTCTTGGAATGGAGGGGCCATATGTTCTTTCTCCTAAGTTGTTTGTTTGTTTTATTTCTGTAACCAAGCAATTCTCAATTAGATGATTTACATATTTGATTTCATTCTGTAGATTCTGGTCCAGATTATACACAGTGCTATCTCCTTAGGCTAACATACAGATAAGGGACCAACCATTTTTAATCTTGCAAATTAGATATGTAAAAGGATAAACAATAGGAATCTAAATTTTACCACAATGCCGTTTCTCAAAGCTTTCTTCTCCAATAAACCCCAAGGGAAAAGGGTTAAACCTGAATTTGTGATCTCGTTTAAGAGATGTAGAAACTGAAGGAAACCCTGTTAAAAGATGGGAAAAGGGCAAAAAATATTTGGAGATAGTAGCAAAGGCTGAGATCTGAATTATTTCTTTGGGAAAATATACAAATTTATAGAGTAAGGCTGAGGGAAAAATGTTTCCTCTATCTTCATTTTTTAAAAATATTTATTTATTTTGAGAGCAAGAGAGTGCACGTACTTGAGCAAGAGAGAGCAGGGGAGGGGCAGAAAGAGAGAGGGGGGCGGGGAGAATTGTAAGCAGGCTCCATGCTGTCAATGTAGAACTTGACATGGGGCTCCATCCCAAGAACCATCACATCATGACCTGAGCCAAAATCAAGTGTCAGAAGCTTAACTGACTAAGCTACCCAGGTGCTCTGAAAGTTTCCTCAATCTTGTTTTATAAAATGACCCAACCTTATCTTGGAATAGGTAAACAAAAACAAAAAAAAAACAAAAAAAAACAACAACAAAAAAACAACTTCCAGCTGATATAGAGGGCACAAAATTTCAGGTCCATCACAGAAAAAAAAGGTATTTCATCTTTAATCATATCTTTGGAGTTCAGTAGAGCAAAGAAGAGTCTCTAATGGTGAGGCTTCATGGAGGTTGGTAAAATATTTAAATGTCAGCTGTAACAAGCAAACAGTAAACATAGCAACAAAAAACAAGAGAAAGATATTACATGCAACACCCAAGCCTAAATAATGCACAGCTGACTCCATGGGTGGCTGTCCATTGACTCGTGGTCAATTTTAACTAGGGCTGAAGTGCCGTGGTGGGGGTGGGACTAAAGCAGGGTTCAGCCCTTACTACGGTAAGTCCTTAGTAAATATGCATGCATGCATGTATGGAAGGTGGAAAGAAGGAGGAAAGGAAGAAAAAAGGAAAGATGGGAGGGAAGGAAAGAAGGAAGATGGAGTTTCCACGTGGAAAAAAGTGCTCACAAAAACGAATTTTGTTCCCATTGGTAAGTACTTACTTAAAACTGTTAGAAATCTTTCTCAAGAAAATCACTTGAGAAACAAGTTTCTTGTGTATAAAAAACCGTGTTTTTTTATTATTCAAAATACTTCTAAACAAAATGTCATGAAGATAAGAGGTGAACCACTCAAGGCACTCAAGCTAACCACATGAGTTGAAGGAAGACAGAGTAGGTCATTAAAAGGACCAGACTGATTGAGGAATTAATGATTCCACATGTAAAATGACAGAAGAATACTGTGTAGGAAAGTGAAAATAAGTCAGGTTGCAGAGAAAATAAGAATTTTCAAATAAAAATAATAAGGCAGAGAATCTTTTTATCTATGTTCTTTGACTTACACTACACAATTTTTTCTCTTCATTGTTCTCTTATGCTTTATTTTAGAAAATAATTGGAAGTATATATTTTATAAACAATTTAACTGTTCTTTATATGAATAATTCTTTTTCTGTGATGCACTGCATATTAAGGTATACCTATTGTGACTGCCTTGATTATAACACTGTGGGGATAATTTCATATTATTGCTATTGCTTAAAGGAATCCAGTAATTTTCTCTCTCTCCCTGTGGAACTTTTACCTCCAATGTGACTACAATCAGTTTGAAACTGTAAATTCTAACAAGTATTTGATAAGAAAAAAAAATGTAATTAGACAGAAGGTGATTTGCATTTAAAAGCCCTCTCTCCTCCCATGAAAGTTGCTTGCTTGGAGGGCAGATAGTTTAATGGAAACACTCATGTGAGTCTAGAAGTGAAGCAAAACTTTTAAAAGCTCTTCTCCATCAATCATATTTCTTTATAGCACATTTTTTAGGGAACATATTTAATTAAGTTATTAATATCTCTCCATATGTAAAACAAGACTTTTAAATCTCCTCCTCCATCAATCACAGTTCCTTATAAGCACATTGACTTTAAGGAAGACACACGATTAAGTTATTAATATCTCTAATTTCCATCCAGATTCTTTATGGCACTTGTTATAATGAGCTATTTTAGCAACATGTCTGGCCTGAATGAAGAGTATTGACCATATGCTTTAAATTGAGGAAAGCTCCATTCCTAAGAGAATCAGACGTAGCCCTGACCTTAACAAGGCACTCCAAATTACTAAGCTTACTATCAACACTTTAAAAAAATGTAGCTACCTCTTCCCAAAGCATCTTGTAGTAACAAATACAGACGTACTAAAAACCAACCAACCAACCAACCAAACAAATACAAACATCAACCAAAAAAAAAAAAAAAAATCCTGCAATGATGAGAGTTACTCATAGGGGCCAAATGAAAGAGCTACCAATGGCTAAAGCTTCAACAATTTGTGTAACAAAGTAAATGATGTAGTACTGAATTAATCCCAAAGTATAAACTAAATAACTATAAGATTATACCTACATAATTAAACTGAGTAATTTAAACAGACAAATCTGTTCAAATTCCAAATACACTTTTACCTATTAAATAGAAACATAATACAACAAACAGTGAAGAATCCTGCATTTGATTCTACTTTGCCATGTCTGTTTACTTCAGATATCAAAGTCTTTCCTTTTTAGCATTGTTTTGTCTTGCTTTGCTCTCCTATGTCATTAATTATTTCTGTTCATTGTTTAGTCACAGAGGACTAGAATATTTTTTAAAGTATAATATAGACAGAGTAAAGAGCACAGATTTTAAGTGAACACAAATCTTAAGTGAATTTTTCACATGTATAACCACCTGATCCCCATATAGGGGTTATCGGAAAGTTTCCCTTTATTTCCTTTTCCAGTTCACACCAGAGGTCCTAGCTATTCTGATTTCTATCACCATAAAAAGTTTTACCTGCTCGTGAACTTCAGATTAAATGGGATGATATACTCTGTAGTCTTTTGTGTCTTGCTTCTGTGTGATTCATCCATGTTGTTGGGTGGTCATAGTTCTTTCTTTTTATATTTCAGCCTATATTTCATTTTATGACTCTGCCACAGTTTATTTATCCATTCTACTTTTCATGACATTTAGGGTGTTTTCAGTTTTAAGCTATTAAGATACACCTGTTATGAACATTCTTGAAGTGCCATATGCACTGATTTCTCTCTCTTTTTTCTTTTGGCTTTTTAAGTTTTTATTTTAATTTCAGGTAGTTAACATACAGTGTTATATTAGTTTCAGATGTACAATATAATAATTCAACACTTCCATGTATCACCTGGTGCTCATCACAAATGCACTCCTTAATCCCCATCACCTGTTTAACCCATCTTCCCACTCCCCTTCCCCCGCCCCTCTGGTAACCATCAGGTACTTCTCTATAATTAAGAGTTTGTTTTTGATCTGTCGCTTTCTCTTTTTTCCCCTTTGCTCATTTGTTCTGTTTCCTAAATTTTAGATATGAGTGAAATCAGATGGTATTTGTCTTTCTTTGACTTACTTATTTCCCTTAGCGTTATACTCTCTAGCTCCATCCATGTTGTTGCAAATGGCAAGATTTCTTTTTTTTTTTTATGGTTGAATAATATTCTAGAGAGAGAGAGAGAGAGAGAGAGAGAGAGAGAGAGTGTATGTGTGTGTGTGTGTGTGTGTGTGTGTGTACATATCTTCTTTACCCATTCATCCACTGATGGACACTTGGGCTGCTTCCATACTTTGGCTATTGTAAATAATGCTGCTATAAAATATAGAGATGCATGTATCCCTTTGATTAGTGTTTTTGTATTCTTTGGGTAAATACCCAGCAGTGCAACTGCTAGACCATATGGTTGTTCTATTTTTAACCTTTTGAGGAACCTCTGTACTATTTTCCACAGTGACTGCACCCACACTGATTGCTCTTGAATATTTATTTACCTTTTATTGGAATTGCTGGGTGATAAGGTAAGCTTATATTTAATTTTAGTAGATACTACCAAAAATTTTCTAAAATGACTGTGTTATTTTTCTTACATGTTAGTAATATATAAGTTCCAATTGTCTTATATCCATAGTAAAATTTGACGTTATCACTCTAATTTTAGCCATTAATAGGTACGCAGAGAGATCTCATTGTTTTACAGTTTTTTTCTCTTTGTAGTTTTATTTTACATTTCCCCAATGATTAATGTTGTTATGCACATTTTTGTATCTTACTGATCAGATGAATATCCTGTTTGGTGAAGTGCCCAGTCAAGTTTTCCTCATTTTCTTCCGGCTGTTGGAGTTCTTTTTATAGTCTTGATATGAGTTCTTTGTTGGGATATACATTGTAAATACCTTCTCCCAATCTATGGCTTGCCTTTTCATTCTTAGTGGTATCTTTTATCATATATATATATATATTTTGGCGAGCTGATTCCAGTTTGTTTAAGTTTATGACAATCAGGAAAATGGGATTTGAGATATACGGAGATTTCTTCTCTAAGTATTATTTTTTACCATAAATCAGCACTTAGGAATCATGCAAATTCTGAGACCCTGGGAGAGCTTAAGCAATATTTTGTTTGACTATTGTTAAAAAATAGTAATATTTTAAAGAATAGTGCTCCTTGAAGCACTACAATTCTTTACCGATAATTTAACCATTATTGTGGAAAGTTCCATTTTGTGAAACATTTAGATCTCCTCCATTCTACATTATTTTATTCTACATGGTATAGTTCTAAAATGTTTTAGGGACGGTAGCTATAAATGTAATTACCATCATTACAATAATGAATCACAGAGTAATCTTAACAAAACAGAGCTGCTGTTACATTGCTAAATTCCTACACCCAACACACCCTGTATTTTTAGACTCTGCAGAACACACAAGACCTTCCTTCTAAGAACTTATATTAGACATTCCAATGGCATCCAGACATATAGACTTCTATACTGACTTTAGACACAAGTAAATAAATATAGTCAAATCTATATCAACTGACATTTTGTCACCGAGAACATCCTATAAAAGAGTGCTGCTAATGTTGCCCTATTTTTTCCCCACAGTTCAGTTGCCTTGACTAGTAAGAATTAGAGTAAGTGGATGTGTCAGTTTTTTGTTTGTTTGTTTTTTAAGGTAGGGATAATTTTAAGAATGACATTATAAAAATAAGAGACAATATTTTTTGAGTTCCTGCTGGTTTCTAGGTTTGCTTTAAATGTTTTACAAGTATTAATTTATTTTATTGTTGCAAAATTCATATACCTTAATTATTACTACTACCCCATTTTATAGAAGATACTGAGTAATGTGCCAAAGACTGCATACTTGTAAGGGGAAGAACCATGGTTTGTTTGCTGGGCAACCCAGCTCTTTAACTCAGGATTTTGATGGATTCTAAGAAGCCATCTTACTTTTGTACATATCTGGAATTACCAAAATCCTGAAGGTTTTGGTATTAACCATAATTTGTTCTTCTGGAATTTACACATTTTGAGAGCCTGACATGAACATTTGTTGATTATGAGATAGCAAACTGATGGCTGTGCACTTGACAATTATTTTTAAAAATCTAAATCTAAATGCCTTTATTTCCTGGAAAACAAAACAAGTTTTTATACAAAGAAAAGCTATTTTTCTTGGAAAGTAAAAGAAACTATTCAGGATTATTCCATGGTCCTTGCTCTCATCATAGTTCTCATGTAGACAGCATCAGTTTTAAAAAGGCTTCAAAGACCTGCAAAAGAGAACATTCTCCTCCCTGTTACTCTTTAGAGGAAGATGATAATCCTGTGGACATATTTGTGGGACTTCACTAAAATACATTTTACCAGGCTCAAATCCAAATTTAAAGAATCTGAACCTATATCTCTAGGGGATGTGATTCAAAATCTCTACTTTTAATAACACACTCCAAGTTATAAGCAGTCAGGTTTAAAAACTATGGTTCCTAAAATAAAGAATTATCTGAAAGTTTATACCTAGTTGAGGGAGGAAGATGTACATGTATATATTCTGTAGAAAATAATTGTAAGTAGTAAAATAAATATGGGTTTGTGTGTGTGTGTGTGGAGGGGTGTGTGTGTGCATGCACACACTCAATCTCTGATTTCAAAACCAGTTGGCTCTGTGCCCATAGAAAGTGACTCAGATTCTTCAAATCTTAATCTTTTCATCTGTAAAATGGAGGTTATAGCAACTCTATCAAAGATTATGATAATTATATGAACACAAGTAAAGCATTTAACAAAGTTCACTCAATGTTATCTGTTTTAACCACTGTAATTTATAGTTTACTAAAAAACAATGTTGGTTAAGATCAAATGAATTGTATAGACTGTATACTTTATAAACTTGTAAAGAAACAAAAGGTTCAAGGTAATTTTGTTAAGAGGATACTAATTCAGGTAAAAGAAAAAGTTGAGTTGGGGATTGCTTATTAAAAACCAAAGTTAAAGTGAGTGCAGAGGTTCAGAAGAAGAAAATGACAAGAAATTCTTAGGGTAGACTCAGTGAAATTCCCTTCTGGCTATCATCAAGAATAAAATATAGGATTCTTATAATAAAGGTGCTCTACTGATATAATAAATTCAGAAGGTGAATTGTACATACACATTCCATTATTTTTTTTTAAAAAAGGAAACACATTGGGAAATTTAAAAACAATTTCCCCCAGCATTCCCAACTGGCTTATATTGATCTGGTGGTTTGCCTTCTAAATTGCAAGGTGGTTGACTGCATGCATAAGAAAATTGGCCCATACAAGCAGACCTGAATGCTTAAAAATGTTCTAAACATTTATCAAACGTTGACTACAAGTTAGATACTGCTTCAATTTCTTAAACTGAAAGCATTTCCCTTGATTTCTATGTTCTGTTAGGGAAAATTTAAGATAATCTATTTCTGTGGTTGAGATCATCTGTGTTTTTTTTTTTAAAGAAAGTTTTTATTACAACTCCTAATTAATTTGAATCTCAAAACCTATGTAATATACTACAAAGCTAAGGAATACTTGCCTCTAGTATTTATTTTGGGGAAATTAAAGGGTTTAGAAATAGAAAAATGAGATTCGATGAATTAATACAGGATGCCTCGGTTTTAATTTATTGTAGTTTTCCATTTTATTAAAGAAGAAAGTAATTAAGCATTTTTGTATTACCAAACAGCTGCATGTAAAAAAATCTTTGCAAAAAATGAAAATACACATATCTCTTAAAATATATAAAAAATTTTGTATTCTCATCTCCTTAATAAGATTTAATGTGCTTGTGTATTCTCTGAAGACAAACTCTTATTCACCTAAATATAAGTGTAATCATAATATACATTCAATATTTGTTTCTTGTTTCCCACTTTTATAATATAAAATATTTCCCATTTTGAGACATGGCCCTCATTGCTGTCCTTTTTAATGGCAAAACAAAATTCCATGATTAATGGTTAATATCTTGTGTTAATCATAGGTATATTAAGAGAAACCCAATAAAAATACAGAGAAATAGTCTGCAACAGCCTCTTAAATACTGACATTTTTCACCATTACTTGTTTTGAAACCCAGCTATATCATTAGTTGCCAGATTAATAGTCTCTTTAAATTATGTTAAAGGTAATTTGCCTAAAATCTCTGCATATACAAATGGCCAATTATGATTAAGTGGCTTAAATGAAATCGGCCTGCTTGTAAAGGACGGATCAGAACAAGACGAATTCTGAGATGTACAAATTCAAACATTTTAATGTTTTCCGTTGTTACAGTTCTCACAGGCATCTAATTTGGTTTTGAGGTATTAAATCACATTTAAGCCTTATAATATGAATGCAAATGAAGTCTGAAATTAATTTAGTATTAACATAGTCCCACTGATTTGCCTTCCCAGAACACAGGAACATATTGTTCCATTAGGTACCAGGCAGAATGACAGCAAATGACAGAAAATTCTAACACGCACTTAAATTTGATCATAAAGCAAAGAAAAAGAGGTAGAAGCAGATGAAACAAACCTAAATCACGGAATTGTATATTGGCAACATGCACGTTCACTAGAGACTTTGTATCTCAGCCCTACTGTGTGGTATCCCAGACTGGAGCCCTGGAAGATTTGTATAAACTCCCAAAGAATACAGCTCCAGCGGCCCGCAAGCTGAAAGCAAGTTGTAAGAATAGTTTGTAGAATAAGTGTTAAGCTATCTGACGTGGTAAACACAGACCGACATGAACTGTCAAATATAGCAAATAAAGCAGACAGATGTCCAGAAATATGCTGAACTAAAAAATACTATTAAAACAGAACCAGCAGATAGTAAAGTGAAGTAGAAGACTCAATCTTGAGAAAAGGTGTTTGGAGAATTTGAGAAGAACCTATATTTGAAGAATTTAAAATAAAACCCCCATATATTCATTTTCATCATGAACACTCAGTAATAGAAATGATGTGTGTATAATAGTACATGTACATGTGCAAAGGATGGGAGGAAATCAGGCCAGGCCCTAAAGCAGGCAAGCATCCTAAGCTGCACTGAACATTCATTTACATGTCACTTTGGTTGGACTTGCACAGAGCACTGCATGTATTGCCAAGTGTTATGGGCTTAATTGTATCCTCTCAACATTCATATTTTGAAGCCTTGATTCCTAATACCTCAGAATGTGACCGTATTTGGAAAGAGGACCTTAATAGAGGACATCAAGTTAAAATGAATTCATTAGGGTGGGCCCTAATCCAATCTTCCTGGTGTCCTTTGGAGAAGAGGATGGGGACACACACAGACACTGGTGATACAATAGCACAGAGGAAAGACCATGGGACGACAGAGAGAGAGGCCATCTGTAAGCCAGGAAGAAAGGTCTCAGAAGCCTCCAAATCTGCTGTCACTTTGATTTTGAACTTCTAGCCTTTAAAAGCGTAAAAAAAAAAAAAAAACCGAAACACACTTCTGTTGTTTAAGCTACGCCATCTGTTGTATTTGGTCATGGAAGAAACTACTAGAATGAAGTACGAGAAACTAGTACTATGAAACTACTAGAGCAAGTTAGGCTGGTAAAAGTGTGGCAGGAAGAAGGAAGCTGCTCCCTTCTGAGTATCTGCCAAGACATGGGAGAACCTCGGCTCTGAAAGTGAGGGAGGGGCAGGGGCAAGATGTACACATGACCCAGTTAGGGTCACTCTGACGTGATGTGGAACGCAACCCACACACTGCAACAACTTCTGAGCTCTCTGGTCCGGGGATAAAAATCCAAAACAATATTGACTTCTACCGAGAAAGGATTTTACTTTATTTTTGTATCGAGTGTGAAGCATCTGGGGTATTCAGGTGATAAGAGCAGCTGGGAGGTGGAAATGGCTCTGAAGATCAACACTAGAGATACAAGATTGGGTGCTATTTTATAAGATTAGTGTTTTAAATTTTCATAAAATATATATTTAGCTATTTGGTAGTTCTAACCATTCCTAAGTGTGCAGTTCACAGACATATTCACGATGTTGTGTAACCATTATCACATCTAACTTTTCCATCACTCTCAGCAAAAAGTCTGGAAACTCCCCCCGTCTCCCTCCCCTCAGTCCCTGGTGACTTCTATTTTACTTCCTGTTGCTATGAATTCACCTATTCCAGGAAGCTCATATAAGTAGAATTATACAATCTTGCATGGGACTAATGTTTGAAGGCCTAGAAACAAACAATGCCACTGGAAAAATCTCGGGAGGGGAAAGGAGGTAATGACCAGTGTTAGGGAAAATTAAGGAAAAGGCCCAGTAGTCTGGCTCTCCCTTATTCGAATAATACATACTATCTTTACCCCTCTTCCCATGTCCCTGATTTCCTTTCCATATCCTCACCAGCACTTGTTCTTGTCTTTTTAATAACAACCATTCTAACAGACGTGAAATGATATCTCATTGTGGCTTTAATTTGCATTTCTCTGATGATGAATGATGTTGAGCACCTTTCCAAATACCTACTGGGCATTTGAATATCTTCTCAGAAAAAAATATCTTAAACATTTTTTTTTAAGTTTACCCACTTATTTTGTGTGAGAGAGAGAGCATGCCTGCACACATGTGAGCAAGGGAGGGGCAGAGAGAGAGGGAAACAGACTCCCAAGCAGGCTCTGTGCTGCCATGGTGTCAGTGCAGAGTAGGATATGGGGCTTGATCTATCCCACCAACCCAGAGATCAGACCTGAGCTGAACCCAAGAGTCAGTCATACTTATCCGACTGAGGCACCCGGCGCCCTGGAGAGAAAAATCCATTCACATCCTTTGCCCATTTTTTGAATTGGACTACTTATCTTCTTGCTATTGAGTTGTATGAGTCCCCCATACATTTTGGATAGTAACCTCTTATCGGATGTGTGGTTTGCAAATATTTTCTTCCCTTCCATAGGCTGGCTTTTCATTTTGTTCATTGTGTCTTTTGCTGTGCAGAAGCCTTTTAGTTTCATGTCGTCCCATTTATTTACACTTGCTCTTGTCACTTATGCTTTAGGTGTCACATCCAAAAGTCACTGCCAAGATTGACATCAAGAAGCATTTTCCCTGTGTTTCCTTCTAGGAGTTCTATGGTTTCAGATTGTACACATAAGTCTTCAATCCATTTAGAATTTTAGTATGTAGTGTCAGCTTTTCTCTGGCAATTAACCATATATGAACCTTTTACATTTCTTGTATTTTCAGTAAAGTACTTTAACTTTCTTTTCATAGTTTATTTTTTTCCCATGTATTTATATCTTGTGTCTACAAGCATAATGGTAAGCACTTTGAGACTAAACCATATTGTATAATTTACCTTCCCGTCATGCCTGGATCAATGTTTTGCACATATTAAGAAACTGATAATTTTCTTTTGTCTATTTGTTTTCTAGAAACTAAGGATGCAAGAGAAAAATCTCTACACCAAAAGAGAGAAAAAGACACAATTTCTTTGGCAATGTGACCATGAGCAGGCCACTTGAAGAATTTTTCTAGCCTTTTGTTATTGTGCCTGTTACACGAATATCTGATAATTAAAAAGATCCTTGTATAATTTTACAATTCAGAGTCTAGTCTGTTTTAGTTAATCTTAACTAAACACATTATAGATGGAATCTTAAAAATCAACAAGTATGTACTTTAAAAAAAAATGATTGCAAATTGCTCTAAGTTAATACGCATGCAGATTATGCTTTCTTCCTTAACAGTCTATTCAACAAATTAAAGGTCAGAAGGACAGTATTATACTCTCAGCCCAATTCATGTTCTGTGAAAATGAAATATACTGACGTCCTATATTCTACTGGGACACATGATCTGTACCTATTTTCAGCCCATGGCTCTTCACACTCCATTGTTTAAAAATAGATCAGTTCTGAACTTTGGAGACAGACTCAGAAGGGCATTAACCTCTTTCTCGACAGTTAAGTTTGCCATTTTGCTCTAATCGAATAAGTATAAATCTGATCATGTTAAAAATAGACCTTCTTCCTTTGTACACACTCCAACAGGCTCCCATAAGCAGAGGGGTATAGTTCACTGAATTTTTCTAATTAGTTTTTTTAGTTTTAAATATACTGCCTGCTTTTGCTAAAGCATTCATCAGTCTCATGATCATAACATTTCAATGCCAAATTTTGATGCTAAGACATTGTCTCCAGAAAGCCGGCTGTTAAAATTAAGGAAAGGCTTTATTAGCAGATCGTTTGGATACATTCCAGAAGAAATGAGACATATGATAAGAATGGGCACTCCCTCTTCTGTGTGGCCTAACATCCTCTGAATAACCCTCTCATGGCACTCATATACAGTTATAATTGATTATTTAAATTTCTGTCTCTCACTAAGCTGCAAGAACTATGAGAGCTGGGACTGTATCTTATTCTTCACTGGATCAGAGTAATACTTCAAATTAAATTTTCCTGTGCACTTACTATGTGCCAGGTGCATTTCTAATTTTTTATATTTTTTGCTAATTTAATCTTTAAAAATTTTTTTAATGTTTATTTTTTGAGAGAGACAGAGACAGAGTGTGAGCTGGGGTGGGGCAGAGAAAGAGGGAGATACAGAATCCGAAGCAGGCTCCAGACTCTGAGCTGTCAGCATAGAGCCCAACGCAGGGCTCGAACTCATGAACCATGAGATTATGAACTGACTCGAAGTCAGATGATTTAACTGACTGAGCCACCCAGGCACCCCCACTCATTTAATGTTTGTAACAACTCTATGAAGTAGTTAATCTCACCATCATCCACATTAAAAAATGAGGAAAGGGAAATATATACAAGTTACTAAACAACCCAAGTCATACATATAGTAAGTTGTGGGGCTCGATTTAAATGGGGCTGGTGGAAACAGGGCCATGCTCTTAACCGTGATGCTGCATAGCCCCTTCGTAGTAGTTTTTCATTCATTATTTGTTGTACAACTGAAAGTATACATATGACTATTAATGGCACTGAGCATATCACAAAATGGCACTGATTTAAACTACTCAAAACAATAAAACTGAATACAGAGCAGTTGTGGGAAAATAGGAGCATATTATAAGTGAATGGAAGGAGAAGCAAAAGCTCTCTAGGTAGAGCCAGGTCAAATAACAACTGGAGGGAGGGGAGGTTTCTAGACATCACCTAGGTTGGGCTTTGCAGACTCAGAAGTTTGACCAGACACAGCCACAGAGCAACTAGAGATCGAAGATTATAGATAATGCATACACACATCATAAAATAATAGCTTTAATTTGAAATGCCAAGTTTCTGAGACCATCTCAAAGTTTTTCTCAGAAAATTATAGTTGTTCTGGTCCATGTATTTTAGTTCACAGTGAAATGAAGATAATTTTTTAAGATGACTTTACAATCCCTCCTCAGAATGCTGACAACTGTAGTGGAGCCACTGCTCAGGTCATAGTGGCCTAACTGAGGACGGTCATGCAACTTCATTTGCCATCTTTACCTCATGAGGTGGCTCCTACTTCGGTTTGGATAGGGAACTAGCAACATTTGTTCCACGAGCCACTGACAATACTCTAGTAAGACTAGGAACAGAATCTTAAAAAAAAATATTTTTGTCTATTCTATGGATGTTACTAGGTTATAGAAATTTTACAGAATATCTATATACCTTCTATAGTGATACTCTATTAAAATGTCCCCTTATCCCATCCTGATGGCACTAAATCACTAATAAAAATACCCTGAAGAAAGTGAAAAGTAAAAACATCCATGAGCAAAACAGGACCTTCTGGCATATCGTATACACACAAGAATCAAAATCACAGAGTCGCCTGGGTGGCTCAGTTGGTTAAGCGTCCGACTCTTGGTTTTGGCTCAGGTCATGATCTTAGGGTTCATGATTTTGAGCCCCGTGTTGGGCTCCGTGCTGACAGTGCGGAGCCTGTATGTGATTCTCGCTCTCTTTCTCTGTCCCTAATACACTCATGCATGCTCTCTCCCTCCTTCTCTCTCAAAATAAATAAATAAACTTAAAAAAAAATTCAAAACCATGGAGGAATCTAAAGATACCAGCATCCTTTTGTTATACCTGAGAAACCATATTTTCCATACTATAATGGAAAGTGGTATTAAGAGAATTCTATGGCCAGAGCACTTCATAGTTCTGGGCATCACTTTTTATCCACATGAACACTACTGTTTTGTTGACAAAATGTTCTCTTTGAGCTCTAACAATCAATGATTCTTTGAGATGATTTGCCAAGTGTGAGATTAATACTTTCTTTGCATTTGTTTACTTATCCAACAAGTAGTTATTAAATATATACTGCCTAGGGACTGAAGTTATGGTGGAAATCAAGAAAGACAAAATCCTTGCCTTCTTGGATCCAGGACGATACAGTGGATGTACACGGCAGAAAGGCTTATATTCAGAGAAGGACTTCAAGAGAACGAATTCAGATAAACTTCTCAAGGAGGGCCTCTTTGGGAAGGTACCATTTTTATGGAGACTGGGACAACAAGAATGAACCAGATATTTGTTCAATTTGTCTTCAACATATGAAAAGATAAATCACCTAATTCATGACACAGAAATAGAAACAAAAGAGTGTACTTGATGAAGTAGTGTTTTTGTAGTAACTGCTAACTGAATTAATTTGCATATGCATGGTATAAGATTTTTGTTAAGATCGTAGGTCATGCAAAAGAAATTCCTTCCGCCATTTTACATCTTTGGGAGTCTTCATATTTAAAAGTATTCAAACACATTAAAAATAAACTGGGCTATAAAATGGATAAAACATAATAATGGCTTAATTTATTATGAATATAGAATAATTTTCACATTCCTTAACATTGCATTTTATGTTTTTACTCAATAGGTCTTTTGCATATGTTTTTGAGAGTCTGAAGGCTTGACCTACCTTTCACTTCTACGCATTCCTGAGTACTCTGACTTGTGTTAGGGTAGAAATCACTGCTCTTTAGTATACATTAGCATCTCATATTAGGCTACATAGTTTCATAAAAATGAGCCTTCTGTACAATAAAGTATTTTAAGTTAAAACTCTTGTTGCAATATAAAATGGTGGTTGACTCAAAATTGAACATATGATTAGCAATTATATATGTTTTATATATATATATATATATATATATATATATATTATATAGCAATTATATGGTGTGTGGTGTATACCATACATATCTTATATTTTTACCTTTTGTCACAAAATACATATCAAATAATCCAGCTTTCCCCTTCCAAGTATTCTACTTTCATTCATTTGACAATGATGGGATCAGTCATTCAATGTCTTCTATGTGCCGGGCACTTTCTAGACACTAGGAGCACAAGAGTGACCAAAATATGCCTTTGCCAAGTTGATGCCTCATCTTCTAACTGGAATGAAGCTTTTGATGAAATAATGTAATTTATTACTTTAAAAAGATTTCTCGTGATCTACCACGATGACTTTAATACAGTGGGTACATAACACTCTAATTTAATAGGGAGCAAGATGTATTTCTCATTGTTCTTATTGAACTTTTCTCTGGCTTTTTTAGATTCATGTTTTATTTGAATAATGACTCTTGTTATCTCTCTGCTATATGTTTCCTTACTTTCTTGACCCATCTATTTCCTTTCTAATAAAGTCTTACCTCAGTATAACATTAAATTTATGCTTTTGCATGATTCTGATGCCAGAAGTGCAAAAACTGAAAAGCAGGGGAACAAATGCAGAACATTGTTTTCACGTTTTTAAGGTGTTAAGTGTCTGAGCACGCCATGATTCCACTTACAAAATCTCTATTTTTATTAAGTAGTCACAATTCTTACTCTGTTTTTCATTCATAATTCTGTTAAAGGCCATTCAGTCAGTAAATATTTGATGAGTTCCTACTATACACTGGTCAATAAAGGTATAAAGATTAAGGCATAGCCTCTATCCTCAAGAAAATCATAGTCTTAGACAAACAATAAACCGACAAATGATAAATACAATGTTAGAGACAGAGCGGTCAGGAAAAATTTACGAAGAAGTTCACGTGTGGTAAGAGTGTTTAACGGGAAGTGGAAGGTAAGCTGAGTGGAAAGGAGTGAAGATACAGTAGCATGAGGAAAGGCAATGAGGCGATTCACAGTACTTTCTCTTTTCCCCAGAAAATTATGAACAGTTTCCTGTTGATGAAGTGTTAATGAAAAAAAAAAAGTAAAGATGAAGACAGGGCATGGAGCGTCTCATATGCCATGTCAAGGAGCTTGGACTTTTCCTACAGGGGATGGGAGATCATGATCAGGTTCTAGGAAGAGAGTAGAGTCATGACATTTGTGTTCTATATCAGTCAGTATGGTGGCCATGTGATAGTATCCGTTTGAACTGAGGTCAAAAGCAGGGAGAAAAGCTGTGCGTGAACTTCAGAAGTTGAATTAAAAGACACCAAGACTCTGGACCATGGTGTTTGAAAATATAAGGAAATTGGACATATGTCTTCATATGGCTGTGGATGTTGGGTAGTGGGTAAAAATGAAAAGTGAATTTTTTCCACTGAACATCAGAGTACATTAATGTGTGGCAAGAGGAAGGGTAGTTAATAAAATGCACATGGTTAAGAAGATGCACTTGTTATTCTGATTTCACACTACAATGAGTATCTTCAGCACAGGGGAATGCTTCCCATTTAAGCACGAAAATTCTTAGGCTTCATTTTTACACTCACTTTTTCTGTCCGCTTTCTGTATTCCCTCAATGACATTTTACGCTGGAATCCTAACATTTTCCTGCTTCTTTGAAATATATCCTTAGTTTTATCATATCTTCCTGTCTTGATTTAGTCTTAATCTCTGATACTGTCTCTTGGTTACCTTTGTTTCCCTGCTATGGCCTCTCCCATCCTGCCTCTGAATTCCTCTGGGCCCTTGAGAACCCAGCCTGGCTCCAGTGTCCTGAGCTTCTGCCTTTTAATGAAGGGGATTTGAATTTAAAGCAAATTCTGTAATCCAGCAAAGAGATAAACCAAAGCACACTGATATATATTTTTTAGAAAACTATACATTATTTTGTTTCTAAAACTACAACAAAGAATGGAGTTTGAATGGTGTTTCCCAAAGCAAAACAATTTGTGATAGTCTTACTTGAGGTATTTGTAAAGAAAATAAGCTAATCAACAGCACATATTTAATTCCTTTACTGAAAAACTCTTAATTGATAGTTTAAGGCTCAAAAAAAAATACAAATAACTTTTAGGGGATGCAGAAGCTTGGGAATGGTTATAAATGGTAAAGATATTAGTTGCAATGAAAATATTTATTGAGCATTTGATATATGCTACATGCACTAGGGATTTCAAGAGAAATTTAAAATATAGATAAGCCTTTGGTCTTAAGGAACTTTCAAGACCAAAGTGGAGAAAACAAATGTGAAGCAATAATGATAACATAGACAGAATGGATACGGAGCCCACAAGAGCTGTAGACTCAGTGCATTAGGGGGTCAAAGAAAAGAAAGATCAAATCTAGCATGGAAAATCAAAAACAAGTTATGAATAAAGAAATATTATTTGAACTAGATTTTGCTAACAGATGAGAGACATTTCTGAAAACCATATGAAGCAAGGTGAGAAATTATAATTGATTTTTGCAAAACAGCAAGTTGCACAGTTTGGCTGTAGGCCACTCTGGAACATGTGGAGCAGCAGGGAAAGTAAAGCTGGAAATTTAGCTGGGACCAGAGCACAGAAGGGCTGGAATACGAGTCTAGGGAGGCTAAATTGGATTTAATTTTGTATGTAAAGAGAGAAAGTTTCTCAGGAGAGAAATGAGTAGCTCATCCTCATTTAAAAAAAAAAAAAAAAAGATTAGCAGCAATGTTTTAAGTGGCAGTTAGAGAAGACAGCCCAGAGACTGGAAGGCAAAGTAAGGAGACAGTGCCAACTGTCCATGTGAGAGGACTAAGGTTAGGGCCAAGGCACTGGGGAAGGCAACAAGGGCACAGTGGGATGTACTGCTACAGTGCACTGATGGCATTTGGTGATTGGATGTGCAGAGCAGAGAAAGTTTCCAAAAAGACTATAATTTTACATTCCAATTGACTTGAGAGAACGACTAAAACATTTACTGAAACACTTCAAAAGGAAAATGGTTTAGTCATGATAGATAACGACTATATTACATAGCTTATTATATATACCATGTAGATTTTAAGAAAACAGCATATTGGCAAGAACTTGGAGCTCATAATTTACAGAAGTAAGGTGCAAGAAGACATAAATTTAAAAAGAACAGATTAAGATATGCAAAATGAGAAGCCAATGGCTTATTCATGGTTCAGTGTTAAGGAAGTCCAAAAAAGAGATTCAGGATGTGTGTTTTGTTAACACTTTAAAAAGTACCACCAAGGGCTCAAAGGCAAAGGCTTTGATGAGTAACAGGTCTCTGATAACTTGCAAGGAAACAACTTTGGTAAAGAAGTGCAGATCAAACCACAGTGTAATGATTACACAGCTATCTTTTGAGAAGGTTGTTAGTAAAAGAAAGAAGGGAAAGAAAAGCACTATAAGAAATATGAACAATTATGTGAATATTCCTTTGGTCAGGAGTGACCTGAATATTCAAGTGGGCAGACAGAAGACTTCTGGGGAGGTATGGAAAGAAGATGCAAGGCAAACAGGGGATTATTGACATTCAAGTGTTTTTTGTTTGTTTTTTTTAAGTGTGTCTATTTTGAGAGAGACAGTATGAGCGGGGGAGGGACAGAGAGAAAGGGAGGGAGAGAGAATTCCAAGCAGGCTCCTTGCTGTCTCCATGCCGTCAGCACAGAGCCCGATGAGGGGCTCAAACTCACGAAATCATGAGATCAAGACCTGAGCCAAATCCAAGAGTCGGATGCTTAACCAACTGAACCACCCACGCACCATGACATTAAAGTGTTTTAATGAGGAAATAGGAAATGAATTACTTGCAACAGGTCAGGTTCGTCTATAATCAGAGTCTAAGGAATAAACAGGTAAAATGAACATGGAAGGAGAATAGAAATCAAAAAGAAGATAAAGAAACAGTTCAGTTAGCAAGAGATGACAGAGTGTAAGGTTGAAAAGATATAGATAATGAGGACACACGAAAGAATTTTTATGACTAGGGATACAGAAAATGAGACCGTTCTGACAGTTATAATTAGAAGAAAAATGTTCCAGTACTTTTTTTTTGAACAATCGAATCTGTATATGAGAGAACATATGGGAGAAGAAAAGCAAAGCGCTGGGTTCTGACTCCTCTCCTGAGTAGTGTTATCACGTGGACTTGAAGATTTGCCATGAAAAGAGAAAATAAACCATGACCATGTACCATGGATATCGAGGACTAGAAATCTTACCTCTCTCAGAGGATCGTTGAGTTCATTGAGAATGTTTTCCTCATCAAAGATTTTGCCTTGGTATCTGTGTTCATAGTAATCGTGTATCTTCTGACGCATATCAGCTGGTAACTTATGGAAGGACATGTATTGTTCCACTTGCTTATACTGTAAGGAATGGAAAATGGAAATTAGAAAACATCGTTATGCTGTATGAAAAATTATCATGTTACTTTGTCATGCTCAATATTCAATAACATTTGAATAACAGTAACAGAAAGAAGAAATCTTTTACGGGGAAGGAACTAATGTACTAGGCTATAATGTACCTACTCTGTGTGACATGCTATGCAAGGAATTTATTAGGTAAACATTTCCTGTAAAGAACTGAGATGTTGTTGAGGGGCAGGAAAGGAGCTCTGAGTGAATTTAAGGGTGTCATCCCAGAAAAGCCAGTGATGGGGCAAGAAAAAAAGTGATGTTATTTTCTTGGAATCTTTGTTCAGCTGAGTTCTAAAAAAAGTATCAGGTTGAGGTTGGTGCCTCATCTGGATAGAATCTCCTAAGTTTGGGTAGTACAAAAGGTTCTATCTTAGACCTTACAGCAAAAGATCAGACCTAATTAAAATTTGAATTTCGTGACAGAGAGCTTGGCAGCTGTTTGTAAGTCATTGATACTCAAGCAACACAGATGCCCTGTAGAGTAAGAGAATATGTCACACTTCAATTTAGGACTTTAGAGACTATCGGGGTGAGACTAGATCCAGATAATTTTACACCTGAAAGTGAACTCAGACATTTAAGTTCATTTAACCAAGAAGTTCTTAAACTTGATTGTTTATAACACTTGGGGTGAGGTTGCCTTTTGGGATTACAGATTTTTCAGGCTTAACTCCAGGTATTGATTCCCTCAATGTATTTGCTTTTGTGAATTTACACACACTCATACATACACATATACACTTTGAAAATAAATCCCTGCTATTCAAACAAGAGCATAGATATTACCTAGGAACTTATTAGAAGAGAATTTTAGGCTTTACCCCAGACCTTTGAAATCAGAGTCTACATCTTAAAAAAAAGATCGTCAGATGACTTATGCACATTTAAGTTTGAGAAACATTCCCTTGGGACACCTGGGTGTCTCAGTTGGTTAAGCGTCTGACCTTCAACTCATGTCATGATCTCACGGCTCTTGAGTTCAAGCCCTGCATCAGTCTCTGTGCTAACAGCTCAGAGCCTGGAGCCTGCTTTGGATTCTTTGTCTCACTCTCTCTCTGTCCCTCTTACGCTTGTACTCTGGTTCTCTCTCTCTCTCAAAAACAAACGTACGTTAAAAAAAAATTAAAAAAAAGAGAAACATTCCTGTGATGTTGCAAATACAGACGGTCATGAGACCATGCTTTGAAAAAATTAATTAAAGCCCCCAAACTAGTCTCATCGCATAGATGATAAAATGAATACAAATAAAAAAGTATGCAATAAAACTGGATAAGTATACTGGAAAAAGACTCTTCCCTTAAACAAAATACATTTGATGTGTTTTGGAGAACACATGGATATTTTCTTCTCACATCTTTTCCTGATGAAATAGCTCTGACTAGAAGATATAGCTCTCCCAACTGTTTGTCCACAATTAGTGTAGTAATTGGTACATGATAAAACATATATCTAATCAGAGACAGCAACCTATTACATTTCTTCAAGTTTGTGTACATAATTTCCTTTCACATAACATTCCTAGTTTTTAGATTTCCCTTTTGAGATTAGTATTTTTAAAGGAAATACAACTTTGTCATGAGACTTCCTTTATTTGGTCACCAGACTGTCCCCCAAGTATTTAAAGCCTGCAGGCCTATATATATATCTTTCTCTCTGTCTGAAGCAACTTGATTATGATTTAGGCATTTTAAATTCAGGCACCAATTCTGTCACTGTCATAGTGTGTACGTAGCTTCTAGTATGTGCTTGAGAAGGATTGCTTAATTTTTCCTGAAGAGCTCAAAATCTGTATGCCTATTTAACCTTGGTAACCCGCTTGGAGAGACCTAGGATTCAGTCTACTTGCAACTCATGCAATAGTCCATTAGAAAGAAGCTTCAGTGACCTCTATAAGACTACTGTGTAGGATAAAGTTGATTTGCAGCTGGACTCAAAAAGCTCTATCATTATTTCTAGAGACATCTGTATATCTGATTTTTACTTTTACCCAAAAAGAGGGCAGTGGGATATCTGATGTACTGTTTAGGGTCTAAGGCTCCACTGGAAACCCCCAAGTTTAACTTTTGCACTAATGATTTGCAACTAGATGATCTGGTTTGCTTATTCTGGCTTGACTATTTAAAGAGCCATTGATGGCTTGGTTGCTGAGCTCCCCCACAAACCAAGGCTCCTTGCACAGATTTTGTTGGATCAAGCCAGAAACTCAGCATGTTCCACATGCCCAAAGATGGGGTATTTTAAAAGGAAATACTCATGCTGGGGAAAGGCTCTTCAGCTTCTCTTGCTTGTCTGCATTCTCTTTCTCTGAAGCACTGTATCCTTTGCCTTTAAATAAATAAATAAAATAGGGGTGCCTGGGTGGCTCAGTTGGTTAAGCGTCCGACTTCGGCTCAGGTCATGATCTCGCGGTCCGTGGGTTCGAGCCCCGTGTCAGGCTCTGTGCTGACAGCCCAGAGCCTGGAGCCTGTTTCAGATCCTGCGCCTCCCTCTTTCTCTGACTCTCCCCTGTTCATGCTCTCTCTCTCTCTCTCTCTCTGTCTCAAAAATAAATAAATGATAATAAATAAATAAATAAATAAATAAATAAATAAAATAAAAGTCTGGTGGATCCTGTTAAATATTCAAACTTGGTAAAACAATAAAACAGCTTAAGACAACAGGACTGCCACAGTTTTTCTTATTGCATTGATGAAAATCTTTCAGTTCTGGACAAATAAAGGATTCAACACTCTTCAGGACCAGTAGTGGTCAAATAATCTCTGCTTACTTTTCTCAACAAACTGTCCAAACTGGTTGGACTGGCAAGAATCTTTAACCTTAACCAGGATACTAAACTCTAGATTTCTCTGTTCTTTGCATGCATCTCAGGGGGTATGGGAGACAGCATTAAAAGTTAGTAGCATTTTATTCATTTTTAAGAAATCTGTGCCTATGTGTAAGGGCCTACTCATTTAGAAAACAAATAATGTGTTCAATGTCTATCTCTGGAATTGGAAAACTAATCCTTGATTAGCTAATTATAAATGTTATACCTAAAATTATTTTATTTTTACAGAAAGTCAGGATTGATTGAATATAGTTATTTTGCCTCATAAAAATCATTTAATCACTTTAGACTTTGACCAATCTACAGTAAGAATCTTATACCACATGATCTTTGTTCTTTCAGACTAAAGTTCTTTGAGTATTTCTTGTCATTTAATCATACTGAGTTCAATTTGATTTGACCCATATTACATATTTTAAACATTAATTGATTTATAGTAATTACTGATCTAACAAATACTAACTGATTGCTGTGTGCCAATGGTTCTCAAGGTACAGTTGATAAAACACCAGTATCACTGGGTAACTTGTTAGAAATGCATGGTTGAAGTTTTCACCCCAGATCTACTAAATCAGAAACTCTGAATTAGAAATTCTAGCAGTCTGTATTTTAACAAGCCTTCCCTACACTAAAATATCAGAACCACTTCTATATGCTAAGTAGTGAGTTAATTTGGGACATAAAGAAGCACGTTTGAGTGAGAGTAGGGGATAGAAAGGAAATCCAGTTTTGACAAGTTAAGTTTAAGATGTCCATGGCACATCCTAATGCTTATATGTAGGTCAGGCACTTAAAAGAAAAGATATACACATAATCAATGATTAAGAGATCACTAAGGGAGAATGTGTCAAATAAAAGGATTTTTTAAAGTGGAACCTACGGGTTTTGTTTGTTTGTTTTTTACGTTTATTTATTTTTGAGACAGAGAGAGACAAAGCATGAACGGGGGAGGGTCAGAGAGAGGGAGACACAGAATCTGAAACAGGCTCCAGGCTCTGAGCTGTCAGCACAGAGCCCGACGCGGGGCTCAAACTCACGGACCGCGAGATCATGACCTGAGCCGAAGTCGGACGCTTAACCAACTGAGCCACCCGGGCGCCCCTGGAACCTACGTTTTAAAAGCAGTTGCAACATGGAAATTGATCAAGTTAAGGGAACGGAGATTGGCCAGCGAAATGTGACAGAACCAAAAAACTTGACTCACAGCAAAGAAGGATAAAATTCAAGGGAAAGATAGGGTGCTCAAAAGGAGTATTTCTAAGAAAAGAGGTACTGAACCATAACCACTGAATTTGGGAATTGGGTAATGATCTTTGGTAGAATACAACACTTATTGAAAACAGGGACGATTTATTTTTGTCTGTTTCCCTCATACCTAACAGGACTTGCAAAAATGAATGAAAATATGATGTATGTGCGATTTGAAGAATAAAAATAATAAACTACTCATTGAAAAAGACACCTAGTAGTGGGTGGATAATGGAAAAAACGTAGAAGAGAGCAAAGTTGAAAAAAAGGTAAAATGGAAAGGATTCTGTTACTTGTAGTACTATACTGTATGCAAAAGATAACTTGATACATTTGATAGTCACTGATGAAGAGATTTTTGAAAAACAAAGATGTGAATACAATTCTTTCTTGAATATATAAAGCCAAAAGCTCAAACCGTCAGATCTAAAGAAACTACAGCATTACCATTTAAAATTATAATGTGTTTTATTTTCAAAATCTTCTGTGCAATTAAAATAGTACATAAAAATAATGTGTGAATATGATACTAAAAATGATATCTAATAGAGTGTTTATAATGAAGGCAACATTCCATTATTAAACTCATTCCTCCCATGTTACCACTTTTATAACTTTTATTTTTTTATTGTTGAGAGAGAGAGAGATGGAGGAGGGCACAGGGAAAAGCACAAGGAAAACACTTCCCAAAGCCATTGACTGGGAAAATAAGAGAGACTGATTTTTGAGAGTTTTTACAACCACGGGACTCAAAGACTGGAGTTTGAGAGGTCCATAGCATGGCCTGTATGGAGCCTGGGAGGTGCTGCAGTGCTCCTGTGGAGGAGGGCTGATAGCCCAGGGGCAGACAGCATAATCTGAGAATCCCCTGGGACATACTGAGAGAGATGGGTCCCTCTCTTGAAGCACATCTGCAAGGTGGCATTTCCTCTCTGGATACAAAAGAGCTTGCAGGCACCATTTCCCTCCCCCAACCCTCAGCATAAACTAACTTCAGTAAGCAGCACAGTGCCAACACCAAAAGCCTAAACCACTTACACCAAGCCCCACCTCCTGCCCTCTGCAGATGCTGCATTTCACTGGGAAGTGTGCCTGAGAACCAGGGAAGCAGGCCCCTCCCCCAGAAGATCAGCATAAACCCCTTGCTTGCACCCCTACTGACCATAGAGTTCTGCAAAGCTTCAGCTCTGGTGGAGATAGCATAAAGTCTCTTTTAACAAGCAGACCTGAGCACACCTAGTTAAAACTCACCACACTCTGGCCAGGGTCCCAATACTCCCCATTGCAGGCAAGGAGAAACTCTGCAGAGGACTGCCTGAGGGAAAGAGAAGCCAAAACACCATAGCAGAGTGCACACAGCATACACCAAAGACACTTCCTGAAGTGCCAGGCCATGCATGGTATATGACCTCTTTATAAAGCCATTACTTTCAAGAGCAGGAAACATAACAGGCTTTGGTAACACAGAGAAGAAGACAGAGACCTAGACAAAATGCCAAGATGGAGGGATTCATCCCCAAAAAAGAACAAGAAATGGTCACAGACAGTGATCTAATCAAAACAGATATATGCAATATGCCTTATCAAGAAATTAAAGCAGCAATCATAAGGATACTAGGTGGGCTTGAGAAAGGCATAGAGGACAACAGGGAGTCCTTTACTATAGATAACAAAAGACCTAAAAGCTAGTCAGGATGAAATGAAAAATGTGGTAACTGAGATTCAAAAATGAGTAAATGTAATGATCACAAGTATGGAAGAAGCAGGGGAATAAATATGTGACATAGAAGATATAATTATGGAAAACAATGAAGCTTAAAAGAAGAAGTAAAGAAAAATGTTAGATCATGAATGTAGACTTAGGGAACTCAGTGACTCCATAAAGTGTAATAACATTCATATGATAGGAGTACCAGAGGAAGAAGAGAGGGAAAGGGGGGCAGAAGGCTTATTTGAGGAAATAATGGCTGAAAACTTCCCTAATGGGGAAGGAAACATACATCCAAATCCAAGAGGCACACAGAACTCCCGTCAAAATCAACAACAGCAGGCTAGCAGCAAGACAAATTGTAGTTAAATTTGCAAAATTTAGAGATAAAGAAAAAAATCCTAAGAGCAGCAAGACAAAAGAAGTCCCTAACTTACAAGGGAAGAAAATAAGGTTAGCAGCAGATCTCTCCACAGAAACTTGGCAGGCAAGAAGGGAGTAGCATGATATATTCAATGTGCTGAATGGGAAAAATATGCAGCCAAGAATACTCTGTCCAGCAAGGCTATCATTCAGAATAGAAGGAGAGATAAAGAGTTTTCCAGACAAACAAAAACTAAGAGTCATGACTACAAAACAAGCCCTGCAAAAAAATATTAAAGGGATCTCTTTCAGTGGGGGAAAAAAGACAAAAAGTGACAAAGACTTGTAAGGAACAGAAAATCTCCAGAAACAATCACAACACAAGCAATAAAGTGGCACTAAATTCATATCTATCAATAATCATTCTGAATGCAAGTGGACTAAATGCTCCAATTAAAAGACATAAGGTGTCAGAATGGATAAAAAAATAAGATCCACCTATATGTTGCCTATAAGGAGATCGATTTTAGACCTAATGACAACTGCAGGTTGAAAGTGAGGGGATGGAGAACCATTTGTCATGCAATGGATGTCAAAAGAAAGCTGGAGTAGCACCATTATATCAGACAAACTAGATTCTAAGCCAAAGACTGTAACAAAAATAAAAAAGGACACTATATCATAATAAAGGGGTCTATCCAACAAGAAGATCTAACAATTGTAAATATTTATGCCCTCAACTTGATAGAACCCAAATATATAAATAATAGCAAACACAGTAGAACACATTGGTAATGATACAGTAATAGTAGGGGACTTTAACACCCCACTGACATCAATGGACAGATCATCTAAGGGGAAAATCAACAAAGAAATAATGGCTTTGAATGACACACTGACCCAGATGGACTTAACAGATATATTCAGAACATTTCATCCTAACAGCAGAATACACATTCTTTTCAAGTGCACATGGGACATTCTCCAGAATAGATCACATATTGGGTCATAAATCAGGCCTCAACAGACACAAAAAGGTTGAGATCATACCATGCATATTTTCAAACCATAATGCTGTGAAATTTGAAGGAAACTGCAAGGTAAAATTTGGAAAGACCACAAATACATGGAAGTTAAAGAACATCCTATTAAAGAATGAATGGGTTAACCAGGAAATTAAAGAAAAAATAAAAAGTACATGGAAGCAAATGGAAATTAACACAAGACAGTCAAAAACCTTTGGGATGCAGCAAAAGCTGCATAAGAGGGAAGTATATTGCAATACAAGCCTACCTCAAGAAGCAAGAAAAATCTCCAATATATAGTACCTAACCTTACACCTAGAGGAACTAAACAACAACAACAACAACAACAACAACAAACGAAGCCTAAAGCCAGTGAAGAGGGTAAGTAATGAAGATTAGAACAGAAACAAATGATATAGAAACAAAAAAAAAATAAACCACAGTAGTAAAGATCAATGAAACCAGGAACTGGTTCTTTGAAAAAATTAATACAATTGATAAACCCCTAGCCAGACCTGTCAAAAAGAAAAGAGGAAGGACCAAAATAAATAAAATCACAAATGAGAGAGGAGAGATCACAACCAACAGCACAGAAATACAAGCAATTATAAGAGAATGTTAGGAAAAATTATATGCCATTCTGAAAGAAATGAATAAATTCCCAGAAACATAAACTACCAAAACTGAAATGGTAAAAATACAAAACTTGAACAGAATAATAACTGGCAAAGAAATTGAATCAGTAGTCAAAAATCTCCCAACAAATGAAAATTCATGGCCAGATGGCTTTAGAGGGGAATGCTACCAAACATTTAAGAAGAGTTAATACCTATTTTTCTTAAACTCTTCCAAAAAATAGAAATGGAAAGAAAACTTCCAAACTCATTCTACAAGGCCTGCATTACCTTGATTCCAAAACCAATTACCCCACTGAAAAAGAATATTATAGGCCAATATCCCTGATGAACATGGATGCAAAAATTCTCAACAAAACAGTACCACATTGAATCCAATAGTACATTAAAAGGGTCATTCACCATGATCAAGTGGGATTTAATTTTGGATTTCAAGGGTGGTTCAATATTTGCAAATCAATCAATGTGATACACCACATTAATAAAAGAAAAGATGTATGATCCTCTCAATAGATACAGAGAAAGCGTTTGACAAACCACAGCATCCATTCCTGATAAAAACCTGTAACATCATAGGGACAGAGGGAACATACTGCAACATCATAAAGACCATAAATACAAAAGACCCACAGGTAATATCATCCTCAATAGGGAAAGAGTGAGAGCTTTTCCTCTATGGTCAGGAACAAGACAGGGTGTCCACTCTCACCATTGTCATTTAATAATGGGAAGTCCTAGTCTCAGCAATCAGAGTACAAAAATAAAAATAAAATAAAATGCATCCAAATTGGCAAGGAAAAAGTCAAACTTTCACTATTCATGGATGACATGACACTCCAGGTAGAAAACCCAAAAGACTCCACCAAAAATTTGCTAGAACTGATACATGAATTCAGCAACATTGTAGGATACAAAATCAATGTACAGAAATAGGTTGTATTTCTAGACATCAATAATGAATCAGCAGAATAGGAATCAAGGAATCGATCCCATTTATAATTGCACCAAAACCCATAAGATACCCAGGATCAAGCCTAACCAAAGAGGTAAAAGATCTGTACTCTGAAAACTTTAGAATACTTATGAAAGAAATTGAAGATGACACAAATAAATAGAAAAACATTCCATGCTTATAGATTGAAAGAACAAATATTGTTAAAATGTCACCACTACCCAAAGCACTGTACACACTTAATGCAATCCCTATCAAAATACCAACAGTGTTTGTTTGCTTTTTTTTTCCACAGAGCTAGAACAAACAATCCTAAAATTTGTATGGAACCACAAAAGACCCCAAATAGCCAAAGTGTTCTTGAAAAAGAAAAGCAGGGCTGGAGTCATCACAATTCCAAATTTCAAGTTATATTACAAAGCTGTCATGATCAAGTCAGTACAGTACTGGTACAAAAACAGACACATAGATCAATGCAACAGCACAGAAAACCTAGAAATGGACCCACAACTATATGGTCAACTCATCTGCAAAGAAGCAGGAGAGTATATCCAATGGAAAATAGACAGTTTCTTCAACAAATGGTGTTGGGAAAACTGGACAGTGACATGCAGAAGGATGAAACTGGACCACATTCTTGACCATACACCAAATACATTCCAAATGGATGAAAGACCTAAATGTGATACAGGAAACCATACAAATCCTATAGGAGAACACAGCAGTAACCTCTTTGACACTGGATGGAGCAACTTATTACTAGATACATCTTCTGAGGCAAGGAAAACAAAAGGAAAAATGAACTATTGGGACTTTGTCAAGATAAAAAGTTTCTGTACAACAAAGGAAACAATCAACAAAACTAAAAGGCAACCGACAGAATGCAAGAAGATATTTTCAAATGATATACCTGATAAGGGATTAGTATCCAAAATTTATAAAGAATTTATTGAACCCAACACCCAAAAAACCAATAATATAGTTAAGAAATGGACAGAAGACATGAACAGACATTTTTCCAAAGATGACATACAGAGGGCTAATAGACACATAAAAAGACGCTCAACATCACTCATCATCAGGAAAACACAAATCAAAACTATAGTGAGATACCAACTCACACCTGTCAGAATGGCTAAAATTAATGCCTCAGAAAACAACAGATGTTGGTGAGGATGCAGAGAGAGGAGAACTCTCTTGCACTGCTGGTGGGAATGCAAACTGGTGCAGCTGTTCTGAAAAATACATGGAGATTCCTCAAAAAGTTAAAAATAGAACTACCCTACGATCCATCAATTGCACTAGTAGGTATTTACCCAAAGGATACAAAAATACTGATTCAAATGGATACATGCACCTGTGTTTATAGCAGCATTATCAACAATTGCCAAATCATAGAAAGAACCCAATATCCACTGATTGATAAATGGATAGGAAAGATGTGGTATATACATATACAATGAATATGTATAAAGAGAATAAAATCTTTTCATTTACCACAACATGGATGGAGCTAGAGTGTATTCTGCTAAGTGAAATAAATCAGTCAGAGAAAGACAAATACATACAATTTCACTCATATGTGGAATTTAAAATACAAAACAAATGAACATGTGGGGAAAGAGAGAGAGGAAGACCATAAAATAGACTCTTAACTATAGAGAATAAGCTGAGTGTTGCTTGGGGGAACGGGAGGAGGGGAGGATGGGCTAAATGAGTGATGGTAATTAAGGAGGCCCCTGTTGTGATGAGCACAGGGTGTTATATGTAAGTGATAAATCACTAAATTCTACTCCTGAAACTAATATTACACTATTTGTTAACTAATTGGAATTTAAATAAAATCTTGAAAGTAAAAAAAAAAAAGGCTGTAATGATAATTGTAATTCCACACTTTATATAATGAGACTATATAGTTTCAAAGTTTTTATATAGTGAGACTGCAAATGATTCCAGAAATAATTATTAATGGTAAGATCATTGCCACCAAAAGTCAGCCTCCTTGCTAGAATGTACCACAATCTTTGGAGATGATAGTAAATGTTCCTAGGTAACCTAAGAAAGGGAATCTGAATTCCTACATTTTATTCCTAAGATAAATCTATTTATGCAATAATTTTTAAAAATTAATGCAATACTTCATAATATCCTGTTTAGCTGACACTCTACACATTTTATGACCAATAGATAAGAATATACTTTCAAAAATTAGTATTAGCATATGCAAATGCTGTATTTATATGGAATCTCATTAGACAATAAATTTAGTGTTACTTTAATAAAATGCTGAGCAAGCAGCAGTACTTCAAAAAGTGAAAGTATTATGGATAATTATCAATATATTTCTGGGGATGATATGATATGATATTATATTGTGTAATAAGTTTCAAACAAACCATAGGACATCCAAAAAGGCTACTCTGTCCTCTTTAAATATTTGGTAACTATTTTTCCAATACATTTCCAGAATATTCTATTTTACTCACATAATTTATAATGTTCATTTATTTTTTATAGATACACAAAGGAGAAGGAAATATATCTAGATTATACTAAATATAAGGGCTATTAAATAGATATTAAAAATTTTACTGAATATTACATATACTTTATATTATGTTTCCAGCATACATCAAAACTAATATTTTAAATTGTAAAACAAAGAGAAAAAACAAGGTGTACTAATTCAACACCTTTTGTCTTGCCTTCTAAAGCTTATTGAAACATCGGAGTTTTTTGGTGCCCCTCATTTCCTGACAGAGGTAGATAATTATCATGACACCTTCTTTAACAACTATATATTTATTGTGAGTTTCAAAGTAACACAGCTCTAATTCTTATTTCTAAAAACATATTTTTATTGTAATTACTTTGGAATAGGTTTATTTAAAAAGAAAGATAAGAATAAAATATCT
Source organism: Panthera tigris (assembly GCF_018350195.1). Lineage (NCBI taxonomy): Eukaryota > Metazoa > Chordata > Mammalia > Carnivora > Felidae > Panthera > Panthera tigris. The sequence goes on along the minus strand of NC_056660.1, from coordinate 201,834,860 downwards.
TCATAGATGGCATTCAATAAGTAGAGGGCAATGAACAAAAAAATTGAATTACACTTTTAGTATTAACCATTGCATAATCTAGTCATACTATTAAAGCATTATTCTATTCACAGATAGTTATTGGGAAAATCATTAAACAGCATGTAGCTAAAAATCCAGTTAAGTTAAAATATACACCTTATGCTCAATGAAAAAACATCATTGTAAAAATGGTGTCTGAAATGACATTTTTCATACAGAATAACAATTTCTATAAATTTTATATTCAAATGCTTACATGTTGTAAATTTAATCATAATTTTAAAAATAATAATAACAGTGAAATATTTAAAGTTGCCCTTCAATGACTGATAATCAATTATCAGTTACTTTTAAAAAATATTTAAGCCAATTATGATTGCATTTATGACTGTTATCTTATTTTTTACAAAGATATTTTTAGTATTGTTATTTATTTTTAATTTTTTAAGTGAAATTATTTATTTTGAGAGAGAGAGAGGCAAAGGGAGAGGGAAATATAGAGAATCCCAAGCAGGCTCCACACTGTCAGCACAGTGTATTTTGCTAAGCGAATAGCGGGGCTCGAACCCACATACCATGAGATCATGACCTGAGTGGAAATCAAGAGTCGGGTGCTTAACTGACTGAGCCACCCAGGTGCCCCAGTGTTGTCATGTATTTACATGGTAACTGAAGTCATGGTTTCTCTTTTGATCCTACAAATTTAAAAATAAATGAACACTTTTATATACACATGTATAGCATATATGTATATATGTGTATAACACATAGCCTATCTGCTATAGGCTCTGTCTTATATATATGTATATAAAGCTAGGTTATATTCAAATGATCTTATCAAGCATTATTTCTAAAATATTTACAGCAAGATTGAACATTTTCAAGAACTATGCTGTAAACACAGCAAAATTCAATTCGTACATCCTGAGGAGGGAGTTATATTTTTCAATTGCACTAGAAAAATGGCTGTATTCAAATATACAACCAGTATTCCTCTATTTTTATATTGAGGTGGGAAAAAGTTTTCTTTCAGCAAAAAAGGATTCATTATTATTTTTTGAAATTCTTTAAGTAACATAATTATATAAGAATAATTCATATAATAATAAAAGTATCCTGATATACTTAAATTTGACTTCTAATATAGTAAATGAGGAAAAAAATTAAGAGCAAATCACACATGAAGGAAAGCAGATGGTTGCTGAGTTATCTTTTCTGCAGAAGTTTGAGTGAGATACTTCAATTTTATCTTCACTCTTTATCTTTTTTTTTTGGAAAGCTGGGTAATGAAACATGGGTTTTCTCTATAAAAGAGGAAATTCTTCAGCTGTCAAGATATGGGGAAATGTTTTTCTGATAGTGAATAAGTATCTACCTGGACTGGAAAACTATGAAAATTACAAGCTAACAGATGATCTTAAAATCCTTACAGAAAATATTATCAGTTAAAAAGTATTACTCCTCCATCCAGAATGATCTCTTCCAATACAAACATACATTTGCCCTCTGGTTTATGGAACCTAGTGCTTTCCATTCAGATATTTCACAACGGATTATACTTTCATATATTTAAAAACAAAATCATTAAAAAAAACTTGGAAATTGTTTGCACTGCATGGTTCATTCATTCATTCATTATTCTTCTTATGGTTTGGTTTTAAAATGGACAGATTCTCAAAAGTTTTCCAAAAGTCAGTGCAATACTTTTAAGTATTTTAAGTTTAAGACTTACCTAAGTAGTTATAAATAATACTAATACTAATGAAAGATCATTGTATTTAGCAATTAGAATAAAATGCTTAATTACAAAATAAATTGTCCATATAAAACATTCTTAGAAATCTATTTTTTAGTAATTACAGAATAAAAGTTAAGAGGATAGATGATTACTAGAAATTTAAACAGTCATAATTATTATAATAGAGTAAAAATGTGTGCTTGAATATTTTTTAAAAGACTTTTCCTGATCTAAATGGTTTTGACCTTTATTACTGCAGTTTTTCTCGCAGTGTGTGTGTGTGTGTGTGTGTGTGTGTAGGAAAATGATTTTTATCCTTAATTTAACAAGACTACAGATTGACATACATGGTAACCTCATCACTTTTTCATTTTTCCGTAGGACCACTTAAAATAGTCTATTCTGTTGAAACATTTATTTCCCTCCTCCAACATTTTTTTCACTCACAGATGATCTTACCTAAAATCCTAAGAATAAATGGAAGTTTTCATATAAAAATGTCTGTTAACTCACTTGTAAAGATACCAGTATGTTTTCCTTCTCTTCTTTTTGCTCTTGTAACAATGGAAGTGTTTCTTCTCCCAGTCCAATCTCTTCTTTTAACTGTGTTTGAATATCCTCTCTTCATCCCTCCTTAGGAACATGACCCTATCTGCTATAGGGTAATGTCTTATACTTCAACTTTCTCCACTGCCTCCAGCCATTTATACTCATTTCTCCAGTTAAAATACTACTACTACGATGACTACGACTACCACCATCCTAGTCAAGGCCAGATTAGAAGAGAAAGCAAAGCAGAAGCCTTGTTTCACTCAGTCATAAAGGGGTCAACAGTTCACACCATTTCTAATAATCATAAGATTTTTTTGGTGAATTTATTCTGAATGGAGAAGAGCGGATTCTATTTCACTTGTTAAGTCTTTATGGTTTCATGTTATAATTTCTCAGAACCAACTGAGAATTCAAGAGGATGACACTAGCTTGATTTTTTTCATTTCTTCTCAGTGCTAAATGATCTTAAGGAGGCATATTCAATCAATAATTATTAATAATGAGCATCTTTTTAGCCAGGTGTTTGGTTGGTTAAGTTAGGCAGTTGGCAAGGGTTATAGACAGTTATGTAGAAATGATAAATGATAGAGGAATTTGGAAATTATTCTAGTGGCCCTCTTTGCTTCTGCATCAATACTCATTGGTAGGGAATGCTGTCTTCTTTAAGTTTCCTGCTTTAAGTGATATATATATATATATATATATATATATTTATACACTGAGAAGTCCTAAATGTCTATCTGCAGACTTGACTTCTTTCAAAGACAGATTCATATGTCCAGTTGCTGAAGTGGCATCTTCACTTGGATGTGTAATAATGATCCCACATTTAATACATCCAAGGCTGAAATCTTATCCCAAAACTTCATTTTGCCATATTAGATCTCATCTCTGCATCTCAGATAATGATGACTTTCTAACAGTAGCTGACACCAAGAACAATGCAGTTGATTTTGTCATATTTCTTTCTTTCACACACCACTGCTGTCAGCAAATTTTATCAGATGCACTTATTTTCTCTTCACACCTTTACTGAAGTATAATTTATATGAAATAAAATTCACACTTTGAGTGTACATTTCCATGAACAATCAGTGGCATGCCCATTTTAGAACATTTCCATCTCCCCAAAATGTTCCCTCACTCTCCTTTGTGGTTATCCTACATCGTCAACTCTGGTCCCAGGAAACTAATGACCTGTCACTTGCTCTTCCTTTTCTAGAATTCTACGTAAATAGGACAATGCAATATATAATCTTTTGAATCTGACATTTTTTCACTTAGCATGATGTTTCTGAGACACATTCATGTTGTTGAATATATCAGTAGATATTTTCTTTAAGTTTTTATTGCTGAATAATATTCTAGGACCTACTTTTACAACATATTCACCTGTTCATGTCTAGTCCTACAAACTTAGTCCAGATCATGAACATATCCTATATAGTTAACTCCAATAGCTTTCTAACTGGTCTCTCTGCCTTACCTTTTGATTGCTCATAATTAAATCTCAACCCAGTAACCAGCACTATCCTTTTAAAATGTAAGTCTGATCATGTCATGTTTTGTTTAAAACTTTTCAAGTATTCAAGTCACAGAGTGAAAGTAGAAATCTTTCAATGACCTACAAAACCATATGTGACCTAGCCTTCTGTTACTTCCCCTATTACTATCCTTTTGCTGGCTAAGTACAGTCTCATTGGTACCTTAAATCTGGAAATACAGGAGAGAACACAAGAGTATCAGAGGAGACAGAATTAAATCGATCTTCCTGCATTGCTCATTTTCCTCAGTGGTAAGAAATTTAAAGCTTTATAATATTAAGATGTAGAATATACTGTAAAATTTGAATTTTTAAGATAAATTTTCATGTTGAGACATGTGACTTCAGTTTATACCCCCAAAAACATCCCAAGGTATATTTTTAAATTTCTCTGCATTTTAATTGTTCTGGTAAAGAAGTATGAAAATCACAATTTGCTTAATTGATCATTCTGGAGAATGAGCATAACAAAATTTAATTATATTCAAGCTAAGTTAAAGCTGATGTAGGAGAGACTTTAGAAATGGATAATTTTAGCTCTAAATTTTGTTTAATCAAGTTTTAAAGTTTCTAACAACAACAAAATATACCATGCTAGAGAACCCAATGTCTGACACAAATTTTAGTTTCACTGGGTGAAATTCAAACAGACTCACAGCTAATTTTTACTTGGGAAAGTGAAAAAGGTATGAGATTTATATTTCTTTTAGAAATACAGTAGTGTGGCTTTATTTCACTGCTAATGGAGTATATTAAAATACTACAGTGTGAAAAACAGAAGAATGTTTTTGTTCTTCAGATAGACATAACTTTATATGAAACAACAAAATATTCACACATTTGATTAGTAACAAATACATTTCCCTAATATTATCAAAGAAAGAAACCACATAGGAGTAAAACCCCTGAAAATGAAAATGAACTTGGGATCAGCAAATTGCTATAAAAGAAAGGTGTTAACTGAAAAACTTTCAGGTTCCCAATTTTCCTACCTTAAAAATAATACTCTAGCACTTTATTTTTTTTCTATACTAATGCAAATATTTTTGGTGCTTCAAAAAACATTGAGCACATCTCCCACGTAATACCATAGTTCAGATTAGAAACACTGTTGACATATAAATTGTTTCACATTTCTTCCACACTTTACCATCAAGTTTTTGAAAAATAATTAAGAAAATTAATAATTAAGAAAATTAAGAAATTATAAATAAAAATACAAATCAAATGTTTAAATAGTAGAAGCTACATAGATTTTTCTTCATATTTGAAGTTTTATCATTAAAAAGTGTTTCTTTCTAAAGCAAACTGATATTTACTATTCATATGCCTCTGTTTTTTCCAGAGTATTTTCTCTACCTTTATTAGGCCACTGAGACTAGACTAGAAAGGTATGTTTTTGATTGAAGAACAGTGTTCTTAGCTAAATACAAAATACATAAAAATACTAAGGGTAAATATTGCTTTGTTTGCTTACAGTATAAAAGAAATAAGGGCAATAGAGTGGTAACTGAGCCAAATGGGACACTTAATAATTTGGATTCTCCTTTTTATTCTTTTTATTGACACTCTACAAATGTTCGTATTAGTTGAGGAGTTCTGTGGTTGTCTTATATTCACTTAATGAAATAATGAAGAAGAGAAAAACATCTCAAGGCTGGAAAAGTAAGAAAAGGCTGCAGACGTTAGGGCATGTATTGAATAAGCAGACTTCTGGACAATAAAATTATAAGAAAGCAAACTACATGCTTTAAAGTTTAGTGGGAGACTAAATAGTAATGATAACATTTCTATCATGATTTACAGTTTACCAAGAGCATTTCTGTTTCCCAACTACCACATGAGTCAGGAAGAGCTCACGTGAAGATATTGAGAGCCACGGGAGAGAGAAGTAATTTCACTGTGGAGCTAGGACTATGAACCATGTTCTTCATATACAGAACATATGCTTCTATTTTCTGTGGATTATGTGTCACATATCATTAATGAAGCCTGGGAAAACCTGTTGCAATTTCCTGACATTTTTTAAAGATGATGATTTTTCCAAGTGATTCAGATGTTCAGCCCAGGTTGAGAACTACTGGTATAAAATAAGAAGAAAACAACCAGGAGTTTGTAATATGAAAAAAAATGTTATATGAAGACTTACTGGAAAGATCAAGAATGCTATCCTGGAAAAGAAAATAATCAAAAGAGAGGATTTTACTTAGCATGCTCTGCTATCCCAGATGGAATTCAAGACAGTAGCTAGGAGTTATAGAGAGATGCTTGAAGTTCACAAAATTAAAACCTTTCAAAATAAATGTATGCCTTGTGAAGTTGTAACCCCCCTGTCAAGGAAAGTGCTCAAGCAAAATGGATAACTATAGATCAAGGAAAATGGTGGAAGCTAATAATACATTGAGAGACATAAAAGATCACTTAAAGACTCTAAGATTTTGAGGCAATTATATACTTTCTCATTTGTTTTGAACATAACTTCTATTCTTCAGCCCATGATATCTGAAATGTTGTGCACTGGTAATTATTAATAATAAAAAATGTTTTTATTATTTAAAAAATGACTTCTTAACTTGTCTTATAGAATGTAAGAAAGTCTGAGTGTCCATACACTGAGGATAATGCCAATATTAATGTCTTCCGTTAAGATTTTTTTCAGGAGGGAAGACAGCATAGTTGGAAAGAATTTTCCCTTTGGAGACAGACAGATCTGAATTCCACTTTTAGCTCTGTTGCTTTTGGGTTACACAGCCTTGAACTAGAAACTTGACTCTCCTGATCTCTTGTTTCTCTATCTAATAAAATAGTATAACAGAAATTACAGAAATGAAATTTAAGGACTAACTGTAATATGGCATAGAGTAGTGCTAAATGAATATTAGTTTCCTAAATTATGTCTCATTAGTAACAATTTCCTACACTGGCACAAAGACACCGGTGAAAGATGGCCAAGGAAGTTCAAACACAACGGTACAAATTAACATATTTATGTAAACATTAAAGGTTTAAAGAAAATGAAACATGAAGATATTTCTTTGTTTCTCCAGAGGTCTCAAATTTGGAGATCTCTGCACTCCATAACTCAAACAGTTTTAGAATTCTGTTATTCTAAGTCATTCTCAGACCCTTTACTTGATGGCTAGAGTAAATAGAGCATACTGAATATAATTTAACTTGTTCTTGATGGTTCATGGTAATCATTAGGAATAACATTTTCTATACTACACATAGTGCTCAAATTGCTATCTGGATTTTTCCATATTTCTGGATTGCTTTTTCCTATGGCTTCTGCTTAACTGCACTTCTCATTATAGAGGCTCCTACATTACATAGTACTGTTGACTTTCCACTAAATTGCCTTTGCCTACTGTTGTTGGTGTTCTCTAGCTTCTTTCTTTGTGGTCTGATCTATTTTTTTTTTAACGTTTATTTACTTTTGAGACAGAGAGAGACAGAGCATGAACGGGGGAGGGGCAGAGAGAGAGGGAGACACAGAATCCGAAGCAGGCTCCAGGCTCTGAGCCGTCAGCCCAGAGCCCGACGCGGGGCTCAAACTCACGGACCGCGAGATCGTGACCTGAGCTGAAGTCGGATGCTTAACCGACTGAGCCACCCAGGCGCCCCAGATCTATTTTTTTTTTAGCTGTGACTTTCCAAATACTTAGAGGTCTGTTAGGCACACAACTGCCTGCAACCTAATCTTTATAGCCTTAGTTGTTAGACTGCCTGCTCAAACTAACCTAGAACAGAATTAATGGCTTTTAGTAAAAACAGAATTAATGGCTTTTAGTAAAAACAGAATTAATGGCTTTTAGTAATGGCTTTAGTAAAAACTTAAAAAGATGTTAAGTATTTGAGAAGGCAAGAAATGCAAACACTCCTTATAACTACACATTGACACTTATTTCTCTAAGACTCAGGGGTGCTTTAGCTTAATTATTTCTGGCTTTGTCACTGACCTACTTGAGATTGTTGCAAGTCAGGTAGCTGTGTGATTGGGTGTTACTATAAATGCTATAAATGTGTAATGCCCTAACAAACTAGGTTGTAGCTATAAACCCAAACCTAGTGGAATAAAATTCTCCAAGTGGGCTGTATAGAGAAATGTTATTTAATATGAAAAATAATTGTTAGCATAAACCCTGGAAGTCATTTATATAGAATAAAAGTCAACTAATTTTAAGAAAGAAGATTTCCTTACCCTATATTCCCAACCAGCATTAACATTATAAATTATGTTTATAAGGATGACCCCAAAGACATTTAAAGTGACTTTAGGATTGACCAAGGGAGATTAACATATATTTAGTGTAGAAGCAGACATTCAGAGCTGGAGGGCACCACAGGGGTAATTGTTTCCAATCCTCTCATTTCACAGATGAGGAAAAGAGACACAGAATGGCAGAATCATTTACACAAGTTTCACATCTAATTAGTAAATGTCAGGAATAAAACCAGGTCTCTGAATTCTTAATGTGGTGCCTTTTTATTATTCCCATGGCCACCATATCATTCAGTATGTTTTAGTATTCTTTGGGACTCTGAAAAAGTTAATTCTTGGGCCAATTTTTATAACTCTTGCTATAGTATGAATGTTTGTGTCCCCCCGCCCCCCCCAACCGCCATATGTTGAAACCTAATCCCCAAGGTGATGGTATTAGGAGGTGAGTCCTTTGGGGGATGAATGAATACAATTAATGCCATTATAAAAAAAGCTCCCTTGCCCCTTTCTCCATATGACATTGACTACTAAGTTAAGAAGGCACCAGAAAGCTGACTCTAACAAGATTCTAAATCAGCCTGTGCCTTGATCTTGAACTTCCCAGCTTCCAGAACCTGTCAGAAACAAATTTCTGTTGTTTATAAGGCACCTGGTTATGGCATTTTGTCATAGCAGCCCAAACAGACTAAGACAACCCTGTTAACTATAACAGTTAACAAGCTAAAAAACCAATTTCCTCAACAACCTGACATAAAGAGACATTTAGAAATGTTCCTAGAAATGGAGAATTGTTCCCTTTTGGAGCAACAGCATGTGTTTCCTCTCAAGCTTGAAGACAAGGCTGGAGCCAGGCAACATCAGAACGTGTTCTGCAGCCCTCACTGGGGGCTTAAGAATCCCTCTTTTTGAATGGGCTAAGTAATTGGTGTTCATTTATCCATCCATCCATCCATCTTTCCATCCATCCGTCCATCCAGTGATTAATTTTACAATGATAGGTCACTGGCAATTGTTTTTTCTCTTGTGCACTTTTCTATGATGTGTTCATCTTAATCTGCAACATTACTTATGAAAATATTCACTTAACATAGTTACTTAGAAGTATCCTTTTTTTTCTGAAAATAAAATATAATTGTTTTAGATTTTATGTTTGAAACCACCTTAAAATATTTTATTTTATTATCTGAATTTGTATCCAAATACAAGATAAATTTCTTGAGCCAATTTAGAAAATACTACCTAACATATTCTAGGTCAATACTTTAAAGTTATTTTTACAAGAATAAAATCTTCAGCATAACAGTAAAATTTCTATCTCTTTTCTTCATGTAATTTTTGTTAAAATGTAGGTAAAAAATAATTATACATATAAAATAATAAAAAAAATTTCAACAGGAATAATAATAGGCAATAACTGGTTTTAGCTTTTTTTTTTTTGGTTTCAGCTTTTAAGAGTCTTGTTTGGAAAGGGATAAATGAATTTTGAAAAAAGTTAAGATATAAAAGAGACTCTAAATTCATAATCTTGGTGGCCAAAGACAAATTATGTAGATATCATTTAATTTTTATTCATTTCACTTAAGAAATATGCTAGGTGCTAACTGTGTGCCAAAAGCCACATTTATTTGGTGATCCATGAATTTAAAAGAATATAGAATCACCCTTTCTGGCCTTAAAGAAACTTTCACTGTAATCAAACATATTGTGAAAGCATGATGAAATGGCTGAGAGAAAAGAAGGTTAAGTTTGAAACACTAATATTTTATGGATAATTTTGATTATCTGAACTGAAGTTAACCTTAACTATGGCCCCTGTATCTCAAATGAACTCATTCTTTACCATAAGTGATAACAAATAACTGTTTAAAATAGATATAATAAGATTTTGTTTTACACTTACAATTAACATCAAACAACCTATGAGACAACAGTCAATGATGAGTTAATCAAATAGCCTCACATTGTGGCTTGGAAATAAAAGGGAATAACTTGGGTAAGATCAGAAATGATACCATAACAAAAATAAATAAACTTTTATTTTATTATTAATTGAAAGCAATGAGGTATATCTTGATTGCCATGGATGTCTTATGAAAGTTCCTATATTTTTCTTTGCCTTGTTAAAGAAAGAGTATAAGTAAAAAATCATGATGATTATAAATCTATATGTATCTATGAGGAAAGCTTAGACTAATAAATATTCCCATGGAGAGCATAAAAAAGGGCTTAGAGACTAGAGACGGGGACTCGAGGCAGTATAGAACACAACCTCAGGCTGTATTTCTTTATTGAAGTATCTGTTAATTTTTTCTTTTTTTTCAAATTTTTTTAATGTTTATTTATTTATTTTGAGAGACAGAGACAGAGCATGAGCAGGGGAGGAGCAGAGAGAGAGACACAGAATCCGAAACAGGCTCCAGGCTCTGAGCTGTCAGCACAGAGCCCGACGTGGGGCTCGAACTCACAAACCGTGAGATCATGACCTGAGCCAAAGCCGGACGCTCAGCCGACTGAGCCACCCAGGGCCCCTCTGTTAATTTTTTCAACTATTGCTTGATGGCACACTTAAAACTGCATCTCAAACTTAATACTAAAAACAAATGGAAAGAATGGAAGTGATTTTTTAGGGGGTAGTGAGATTCTGTTTGGGATGATGAAAAGTTTTGGAAATGGATAATGGTGATAGTTGCATACTACAATAAAAATAAATAAAAAGAGTGAGATAGGTTCACAAGGAACTCTTACAACTCATTAGTAAAAACAAAATACCAAAACCACATACATGCAAAAACTAATAACACATTTTTAAAAAAGGCTAAGGACTTGAATAGGTATTTCTCCAAAGAAGAAATACAAACAGCCAACAGGTAAAAGAGAAAGTGTTCCATGTCATTAATGATCAGGGAAATGAAAACGAAAACAGCGAGGAGATATCACCTCACATTTGTCAGTACGACTATTCTCAAAAACCAAACACCAAAACAAAGCACAAGTGAGGAAGTGGATAAATTAGAACACTGGCACCTTGTTAGTGGAAATGCAAAATGGTGCAACCGCTAATGATAAACAGTAGGGAAATTTCTCAAAAAATTAAAAATATAAATACCATATGATCCAGCAATCCTACTTCTGGGTATTTAGCCAAAAGAATTAAAATCAAGATCTCAATGAAATTGTAGCACCAGTATTCAGAGTAGCCAAGATGTGATAACAGTGTATATGTCCATCAACAGGATTAAAAAAAAAAAAAAGGTGGTATATGCATACAATGGAATCCTATTCGGTCTTAAAAAGAAGGTAATTCTGCAATATGCAAGGACATGGATGAACCTGTAGGACACTATACTAAGTTAAATGACCATTCACAGAGCGACAGATGCTGTGTGATTGCAGTTACATGAGGTCTCTAAAATAGTCAAATTCATAGGACCAAAGAAGAGAATGGTGGTTGCAGCGGCTGGAGGGAGGAGGAAAAGGGGAGTTACTCATCAATAGAAAAAGTTTCAGTTAAGCAAGATGATATGTTCTGGAGGTCTGTGGTACAACATTGCATCCATAGTCAACAATAATATATTGTTATAACTAAAAATTTGTTGAGGGTAGATCTCATGTTAAGTGTTCTTACGGCAATAAAAAAAATCAAAAATTTTTTAAGTTTATTTATTTTGAGGGAGAGAGAGACAGAGAGAGACAGAGAGAGAGAGACAGCACGTGAGCAGGGGAGGGGCAGAGAGAGAGGGAGAAAGAGAATCCCAAGTAGGCTTCCGTGCTGTCAGCACAGAGCCCCATGTGGAGCTCAATCTCATGAACCATGAGATCATGACCTAGGCTGAGATCCAGAGTTGGACACTCATCTGCTGGGCCACCCAGGCACCCCTAGTCAAATTTTAAATAATGACAAATATGAAAATGTATTTAAGATATATCATTAAGAGAAAAAGCAAGAACTCAAAAGAGTAAGTTGAAGTGTGCCAGTTCATTATTTTCTCTATATATTATGGATACCTAGTGCATACTATGAAGACACTCTGGAAGAAGTGAAGTTATATTGGGGATGACACTGTGGGGACAGTAATATTCTAAATTGCTGAGTTCTGGGTTATTAAACATGTTTATAACATGAGTACAGAAAAATATAGTTATAATTATAAATTTTGTGTTATATATATTTTACCACAGAAGTAAGAAAAACTAAAGAGCCTAAAATATCATGACCCTGATGCCTGATAAGACACCTATGAATTTCTTGTACACTGTGTGCCCTTGCTAGATCTGAATCTCCTTTTATATACCATAGATACAGTAATATTATATTTTAGTGTCAGAGGATCTTAAGAAAATCTTTTTGTTACTTTAATAACACAGGAAACCTTTGCAATAAGCAATTAAGACATCCTGTTGCTTGTTCAACGTGAGGTTAATTCCCTTACTCTTTGTAAAACTAGAAAATATTAAATGTTATTTCCTTTTCTAGAGAAAATGGCACAGTCAAGATAAGTGTGCTGTGAGCATAGTAATTATTAGCAGCTATCTTCAGCTACTCTGAATCATACTGTGTTTTCCATTAGAGGAGACTTGTTATGATATTGCAAAGCTCTTTTCAAGGAAACAAAGCTAGGTTCCTTACACGATTTCTTAACATTAATTTATATAAGAATATTAATAATAAGGTTAGCAGGTGCAGAAATGAAGAACATAAGCCTATTAATAAGGTATATTCCATACGAAACCAGGTATTTTTGATGATAGCTTCATAGTTTTCTGAAAAATCTCAGAGGAATGCTCAGAACTTGCATTGATATAAGAATGTTAGGCAAGTTTCTACAGAAAATAGTAGACCCTATAGTGCTCCCCCCATCATTGTGTAATATCAGAACAAACATTATCACTCGAATACCCTGCTTATTTGTTACAGATTACTATGCTATTATACCTTTTGTATATTTAAAAAAAAATTAATTTGATTTTCTGAGAGAGAGAGAATCTGAAGCAGGCTCCAGGCTCCAAGCTGTGAGCATAGAGCCTGACATGGGGCTCGAACTCACAAACCATGAGATCATCACCTGAGTCAGATGCGTAACTGACTGAGTCACCCCAGCGCTCCTACCTGTTATATGTTTAATGCCACCACTTCTTCTTTTAAATTACTGCAACACTTTTGTACTAGCTTTCTTAAAAATAAATAATGTATTAAAACATGAGTACATAATTTCAATTTCCACAACTAGTTTTCAAATTTCATAAGGAAATAAAACTTTTTTAATAAGTTAACTTTTTTTAATAAGTTAACTTTCACTCATTTAAAAATAATGAGTTATTTCCGGCTAATGTCAAAAATACTTAATATTTTCCAGCAATGATTTAATATTAAAATACAAAGGAATAAAATGCTAACTCAAGTAGTATTTTCACATATATCTACTCCAGGAAAAGAACTGAACTTCTACAGCCGCTGAGAAACATGTACAAAGTTGCTAGCAAACCCATGGCACTGACAGACGTACCTAATTCTGAAAGAATGAAATGCTCTGTGTCTTGCTCGTGAGATAAATTTTCCAAGCCATCTATACGGCAGGTTCTCCAACTATTAAATAAAAAAAGTAATTGCTCTGCAAGTTTGTTAGCAGATGCTAACGATGAATGCTTAACACATTCTGCCCTCATGTTTCCCTTTAGATCTCCTTGCACTACTAGGGGTTCTATAAACGTGCTGCTGTGGCATGTACATTTGCTTTCAAATAAATGAAAAGGTTTGTGTACAAAACCTGATTGATGAATGTAATGGGATATTAACAGCCCTCCGACATCTGAATGGTGTGTATATTACATTAACTATATCAAAGAAAAACTGTACGACAATATGAAATCTGTGGGTTACTATTTCACTGTCAATAAAAATCATGGAAATTGATTTTCTAAAGTGTAAATGCACTGTTTATAAAGCTAAAAGCATCTAAATAGCACTGGCAAAATAACGTTTTAGTGAAAAGTTATTTATATCTGTATACAGTGCCCACTAATACTCTTGCTTACCAAGTACACAGTCTCGATCAAGGAAAAAGGCAATTAATATGCTCTGACTTGAACATCACTGGTTTTTTTTCCCCCCAAAATTTGTTTATACAAATGCAACAATCTTAGCATAGTAATTTCATCTGAGAACAGGGTCTTTGGATGCTATGGTCTGTTTTTGGAGGTTGGAAGGAAAATGCAAAGGCTGACCTGTAAAATACCTCTGATAATTTTATCCTCCTTAGCTCCCTATGCATCTCTCCAAAGCACACTGGGTTAGAAAATAAGAATGCTGCTTTGTATTGTTGCCACTCTGCTAGCTAGATGTGGGAATATGGAATATAACTTAATCTCTCTGGATCACAGGCTTCTTATCTCTAAAATGTGAATTAATTGAGAATACAATAATAATAAGGATATCTAAACAGAAAAATCTTCCTTCTTTCCAGTGTCGATAACATCAAAAAATGGAACCTAATATCTTTTAAGCCCAGGAAATATTGATGATAATGTTGTCTATATAGCATTAGCTATCTGGATGATAATCGAGCCATTTAAAAAATGCAGATACGGGGCGCCTGGGTGGCTCAGTTGGTTAAGCGGCCGACTTCGGCTCAGGTCACGATCTCGCGGTCCGTGAGTTCGAGCCCCGCGTCAGGCTCTGGGCTGATGGCTCAGAGCCTGGAGCCTGTTTCCGATTCTGTGTCTCCCTCTCTCTCTGCCCCTCCCCAATTCATGCTCTGTCTCTCTCTGTCTCAAAAACAAATAAAAAAAAGTTAAAAAAAAATGCAGATACGTTCCTATAGGTATGTTCTAATATAGGTGAGCCCCCATACGTACTCATTCTCAGAATACTGATTATTTTCTTTGTTATGATTCTTTAAAATTGCATAGATTTAGCCTCCAGTTATTAATATCTAAAACTCAGATGGAAAATGGGATAGTTTATGATAAGTCTACAAAATGTGGTGATATGGCATTCTTTATGCTAGATGTTTCAGATTGCTAATTAAAGTTATTATTACCGTGACTGCATAAAGAAGACTTTGTTAATTTATTGAAGTTAGAATCTAGTCATCTGAATCATTTTTTAAAAAAGGAGAATTGATCTATAAATGTAATTTTTAAAATTTTATGATTTCTCCAACGCACAACTTCCTGTAGCTTGCATGACTAGGAGGCTACAATATTGCCAAGAAGCCAGGAAGAATGAGTCATCCAACCAGGGAATGGTGTTCCAATAAAGAAAACTTCCAGACAATTAACACTTTTACCCCTTTACCCTTTAAAAGCATTTCAGAAGAATCATTCCTCAAATCAGTTGTAAAATTCCTGATATTTGGAGTAATGTTTACCACCTTTTTAAAGGTAAATTTAAGTGTTTTTTAGAATTTTTGTGTTTGTTTTTAACTACTAAAAATTTTGGATGAAAAACCTGGAGAAATTAAATGGTGAATGTAATTTAAGAAAAAGTAAGTTTGGCTAAACTGGAAAACAAAATTCCACAATTATCATCTACTTGATTCCCATGCGGCTGTTTGAGAATGTTCACTGCTCTTGTAAGAAGCATGAACCGTTCACTATTTTCTGGCCATTACTATGACGTGATTCAGAGCCTCCTCACCTTTTAAAGTATGTGTAAGCCAAAATCCTCATGTCTATAGAACCGGCTCAGCTGTACAATCTGCCTGCCATATGCCACCAAAACAGAGGGAACAAACAGCATAGTAAAAATACATTTTATAAACTGGTCAAAATTTGGTGGACCCAGATGCAGGATGGGAGTCCTCCAACCAGAGCCTGATCTAAACCAGTTGAAAGCTACTTGTGCAGACAGAGCATGGTCCTACACTGCATTGTGCCACAGGACTGGCTTTTTAGCTGTGAAATGTGGTTTTTAATCATTTTCCCATTCTTGCTCTGCTGTAAATTCATTTCTCTCTTTCCCCTCCATGTACCTACCTTCAGCAGCTCTGCACCTGTTTCTAATATGTTGCTTTTCCACTAAATTCAAGGGTGGAACTTAATTCAGGCAGTCATGATTACTAGCAATCTGTTCTCAATGAGGAAAAAGTGGAAATAATCTATTTGTGTCATTTAGTAGACATCTTGAATCCCCTCCGAATATTGCTTAATAAAACTGCAATACTGAAGTTGAAGATTATTTTTCATTAAATATGCTAATGCTACGTATTTTAATAGTGGCTTTTCCCCAATTGCTTAAATAACTTCCAAAATTTTAGCTCATTAGTTTTAATAATAACTTGGTGAAGTAGGAGGACAGCAAGAAATCTTTTAAATTGAATATACTATTCTAAGATAATTTTACTTGGCAAAGCTGAAGCAGTAAATGTGAAATATAATAATCTATCTTATATTATCATCTGAATAATATGTTTGTACCCTTTAAGTAAAATATTGGTATAGTCAGAAAAAAGTTGAAAATATTTTGCATCACAGTGGTTTAGACTTGCCTCATTTGTATAGTGGAAGTACTTAATTTGTATTTAAAGTTCAGACAATATGTTAAGTGCAAAATTCATGAGTTCTTAGGCACTGTTGGTGGGAATGCAACCAATACGTAACTTTGGAAAACAGAATGGAGGTTCCTCAAATAATTAAAAAATAGAATTATTATGTGATCCAGTAATTGCACTACTAGGTATTACCCAAAGAATATGAAAACACTAATTTAAGTGGATATATGCACCCCGATGTTTACTGCAGCATTATTTTCAATAGCCAAAATATGGAAGTGCCCAAGTGTCCAATGATGGACAAATGGATAAAGAAGATGTGACATTTGAAAGAAAACCAGAAAACCATGAAAAAGAGAAAGACAAAAAAGAATCAGATAAAGTTTTCAGAAACAAGCACAAAACAAGCAATGAAATGACAATAAATACCTATAAATAATTACTTTGAATGTAAATGGACTAAACGCTCCAATCAAAAGGCATAGCGTGACAGAATGGATTGAAAAACAAAGACCCATCTATATGCTGCCTACAAGAGGCTTTGAACACTCTTAAAAATTTCAAATCTAATCATACCTCTCTTCTGCTTCAAATTCTTACAAGACTCATAGCCGTTAGGATACAGTACAACATGGTCAAGTAGGCCAGTGAGGTTCTCCCAACCTGACACATGTTAATCTCTTCAGTCTCATCCAGAGCCATTTCACTTTTCTCTGCTCTAAGCACACTTTCCTGTGTGTTCTTGAATCATGGCAAACCTTTTCACACCTCTGTGCATTCCCTCATGTTGTTCACTTCACCCTCTCCCTTCTACTCATTCTTTGGGTTTCTTCATAAATCTTTTTTTCTTCTCCCCGCCCCCACTGCACCCCATAGGAATCATGTCAAATTCTTAAAATCCCTTATTGCGTCTTTACATTTCCTTTCATAGCACTTGAAAATTTTTATAAGAGTTCACTGCTTTCTTCGAATCTTGTTACTGGGTGTTATGCCCCTCCCTCTCCCATCTACTGTACTATAAGAAGCTTGATGAGGGAGAGTACCATATTTATTTGTTCACATTGTATGCCTAGCCTCTATTACCAGACCTGACACATAGTAAGTATTTGATAGATATGCATTGAACAGATTAAAAAAAATAGACTATTTGGGACCTGACTCACATAACACCTTATCTCTAGAGGCTATTTGGATTATAATTCCTTATTAAAAGAATGTCATTTACAATGGTTTTATTAACTAGAGTGTCCCTATTTACTTACAAGCCTGGAATTCCTGTTCCTGTTTAATGTGTTAACCTAGAGTAAGCATTTATGTAGTGATCTACTTGATCTTGGAACCTTATAGTCTAGGTTAAGAGTACACCATATCTCATGCACTGCTAATTTACATTCCTAAAAGACAGCTTCAGTTACTACATCCCATTGCTAAAATTTTGCAGTGGGTATCCTTTCCCCAATGTACGATTTCATCATTTCCACATTCAAAACTACTGTATGTGGACTATAACCCAATATTATTTCACAGTTTCCCCAGCAAGGTAGTTTTTGCTTCACTCAAATTAGACAATTCAATATTCCCACACATATCCACCTCTGGGCCTTTGTAGATTTTATTCCTGTCTTCCAGCAATCTTCACAAAATTAGGGCTCTTTTCTGGGGCATTTCTCTCATAGTGACTATCTCTGCCTGTTGATTCCCAGGAGCTGAATTTAATGTACTTTAAAGTGGTTGTGTTGCCCAATGTTCTCAGGCCAAGGAGATCCTGCATTCTTTAAGGCCTATTTCAAATGTGACCCCATGATCTGACTAAGCAAATACAAGTGACATTCAGTAATTATTATCCATTGTGGGTTCTTGCCAGACTAATGGATCTCTGGTGACCAAGCTTCTGCCCTGTGAAAGTGCCTAATAATGTATTTATGTCTTATGATATATAAGGGACAAAAAAACCAATATAGCACAATACTTGAAAGAGAACTTTGGGGAGTACAAATTCAAATGAAAATTCAAACATTTCTAAAAAAATTAAGTCAGTAGATCAATCAAAAAAGAAAAATGGTAGAAAATGCAACTCTACTTTAGAGCCATTACAAGAAGCTGTTAGATGAGCTACAAATGATAAATGTAAACTGCAAAGAATTAAATGAAGGATTGTTAAGGGCCAATTTTTGTCACATTGTGCAGCCCTGGAACCATGAATACCTACAGCAAAGGTAAGGGAAATTTCAGTCTATAAGTGGAATATTGGTATAGAAAGTATCATTGAGTGAAAAGGGATATCCTATCTCCTCATAGAATATATTAAAATATAAAGGTTGGTTGAAAGTTGGTGGTATAAGAGATTTACAACTGGCAAATTTCTATTTTTCACCTTAGTTAAATTAACAGCTTCAAACTCTTTCCCTTTACTTGCTCCTATCATTATAACAGTACTTAGTGTAAAACATTTTTCTCTGCTGAAAATAAAGCATCATCATTCTGCCAGGAGCCTGGTTTGTTAGCAGCTCAAGTGGCCATATGAAGCTAACCCCAGGGCTACTGCACTGGCTGTGTTCCTAGGAGAAAATCTCAAAGATATCCCCAGTCTTAGGATCTCCTTGGCCTGTGAACATTTGGCAATACTACCACTTTAACATACCGGAGTATGTTAAATTCAGCTCCTGGGAAGCAAAAAGTATATGGTATAGCAGCATTGGAAATCTTTCTGACTAATTAAGGAACCATGTGGGAGTTGTGCTCGTGGCATTCTCATTTGTAAAGGAAGGAAGACTTTACGAAGAAGGAAGAAAAAGCAAGTGAAACATTTTGCTGAATGCACATGGATTTTAGAGCTACATCTTCCTCCTAAGAATGTTCCCAATGAAAATGAAGGCATCCAGCCATTTTTAATTTAAGCATTGGGTCAAATTGATTTTCCAAGGTCAAGATCGTTATAACTTCAAAGCCTCTTTGCTTTTCTGAGGATAAATACTAACACAGCCCACAAAATCAGTAAACCAAACTAGCAGCTCAACTGACTAAATTTCTTGATAATGAAGATAGGTTGAAAAGCAGGATGTAAATGTTCTTCCTTTCTTTTTAAAATAATAGCATTACCTACAAACTATCGTAGTCACTACTCCAAATTTTTCCTCTTTGCTCTGGTTATAGAGTCTTTTTTTTGAAGACTCAGAATTGCATGGCAAGAGTGATGAACTCACCCATCCATCTTTTCTAGACAATGGGTTCCATCATGTCCTAAAGGAGAACACCCTCCTGATCAACCCAGAAACAAAGAAATTGCTTCAACCCTGATGAAAGACACTTTGATAATGTACCTTTTACTTACAGAGAAATCAATCTCAGAATTCCAGAGGAGAAAGCATATTGAAAATTAAGTTTTCATCTGTGTTTAAGCTAAATACATACATATAATACATAAGCAAGTAAGTGCTGTAATATGAAGCAAGATCTTTACAATACACTTATGTATAAGTAAATAAACAACATAACTTTTAAAATATGTGTTATGTATACTCACTCAAGTGACAGCATTCAGAAAAGTTCAAATTGTGAACTCTTATTCCTATTTATGTTAGAATAAAGGCCAGACCAGTAAACATTCTAAATCCTCACTGTCCCTTCTGCGTACTGTTGTAACCTCAGCATCATAATACTGAGGTTTCTGTGTATAGGGCTGAGCTACACAAAAGTTGAGAAACAAGTGTTCCCATCATGGTGCTTATACTCCCCTGGACAGATAAAATAGATACAATAAACAAATTACTATAGGTTGAGATGATCAGCGAAGATGTCACAGCCCTCCCAAGAGAAGGGCATAACCCATGTAAATAGTGAAAGGGGTAAAAATATATAAAGGGGTAGGGTGAAGGGTATAACAGGTCAGACTCATTGAGTTTGTTGAGAAAAATTTATTTGCTTGGAAATGAAGTTTGGTGGAGAGATTTGTAAGAATTTAAAAGTTGATATGGCATCATCCGTCCTTCACCCAAATTCTTTTGGAAGGGTGTATTACCAATAAAATATCTACATTAACCATAGTAACTTTAACTGATGTGAAATCTGCTTTATTGCAAATGGGATTTGAGTGGATTGAAAATGAGAGGAGGTCTTGGTGCTTAGCTTTTTGTCTTTGGTCATACCATTAGCTTATACAACTTTGGGAGATTAGACTGATTAAACAACAAAAAGATTTCTATAGATTAAGAAATGTATGCGATAGTCCTGTTAATAGTTTTTCATTTACAAGGAAAAAATAAGGATTTATGGATTATGAATTAAAATCAAGAAAAAAAAAACATTTTCCTGGACCGACTAGGTTTAGGATATTATGTTGTTACTATGATTACATAAAACTGTATAATTCAATATGGCTGCATATAGGATTACATACAACTCACTTTTATGAGAGACTACTTCTATTAAACCATACCTTCTTAGTCCAAAGGGCCTTTCATGAGAGTCATATAAACTCATGCTAAGATGAAGAAAATTGTATCATTGTTCTTTTGGATAAATTTAGCTTTCAAATTTCTTATCATTATTAAATTGAGAATATGTAATTTTTAAAAATTTATATAATATAATCAATATTTGAAGCCTGGAGTAGCACTGGCTCACTGTCTTGGGCTCTACCATTAGAAAGCATGGTCTATTTAAACAAATCATTCCTGCACCTGTCTTGGATTTATACGCTCTGCTTCCTGGATTCAGGAAGCTATTCAGTGTATAAAGGTATTTCAATGTGATAATTTCCTCATAATTAACACGATTCTTCAGTCATATTCAAATTTTACATTAAAAATCTTTCATGTACATTAAGTCTACCAAGGTGAGTTGAAAGTTTTTCTTATTCTAAGTTCATGATGTGTTTTATGTTGCAATTCTTCCTTATTACAGAGGGAAAACTGTACACCTAAAAGCTGCTATTACTATAATTATATGACAGGAAGGCGAGTGACAAGTCTAAAAATAGTAGTAGGCTCCCTGGGGGTGCCCAAGTGTTAGAACTAAGTTGCAGTAGTACAAAGGCACAGGATGATGAAAAGCAGTTTCATCTCCTGAAGAGTAGGTGAACTGCAGACCTATCTAGAAAAGAGAGTAACTACCCAACGTCAGTTAAAAAAGAAAAAAAAAAAAGGAATACTCATCACTTTGGGGAGTTTTTCTAAATTTTTTTTAATGTTTATTTATTTTTGAGCGAGAGAAAGAGACAGAGTAAAAGCAAGGGATGGGCAGAGAGAGAGGGAGAATTCCAAGAATTCCAAGCAGGCTCCAGGCTCCAGGCTCCATGCTGTCTCAGGGCCTGATGTGGGGCTCAAATTCGCAAACTGAGATCATGACCTGAGCTGAAGTTGGACGCTTAACTAACAGCCACCCAGGCATACTTTGGGGAGTTTTTCTAGATAGGTATTTTCCAAATATCTAATTTTTAATTTAATTGTTTTATACAATTATTTTATTTTATTTTATTTTATTTTATTTTATTTTATTTAAGTTTATTTATTCTGAAAGAGAGAGAGAGCAGGCATGAGCAGGGGAGGGCTGTCAGCATGGAGCCCAATTTGGGCTCGAACTCATGAACCCATGAGATTATGACCTGAGCCGAAATAAAGAGCTGGAAGCTTAACTGAGCCACTCATGTGCCCCCAAAGTACGTTTTAATCACTTAAAAATACATGGGGGAGTTGGCACGGAGGGCAGAGACAACAAACTAAATGTTCAAGGTGCACACATTTATCCAAAGAAACCATACTCTGATGCATTTTTCAATCAACATTTCCAAACAGTTGACTAGGGAACATTTATATGTACAGGTGACCCTTGAAATAGCATGGGGGTTAAGGGTGGTGACCCCACAGCACAGTTGAAAATCTGCACATAACTTTTGACTCCTCCAGAACTTAACTACAAACAGCCTGTATAAAGTGGTCTCTCATATACTGGTTTATAAAAGTAAATGGTGATGCAAGGATAAAGCCTCCAGGAGGTCTCAATTCCATCAGAGCTCCACAGATGTCAAGAAGGTAGAATGAGAATTTTCCTGAGCAGGTTTCTTCAGAGAGAGTGATTTTTCTGAGTCCCTTTCTCAGCCCCCTTTGGGATAGAGGGTGGGAGGGCTACCTTCTAACACTTTACCTGGGGAGACACCTTCAAGAAAACCACTTGGGTATCTCTGAAATAAGATCATATTGTTGGGGGTCACATATAAGAACACAGAATTAACTTGTGGACAGGGTCTGACTCCTGCCAAAGAATTGGGGAAGGCTAGACACAGGATCCTCATTGCTTTGGTGGTAGGAGGCAGAACACTGAGGGATGGGTGAAGAGAGGGACGCAGGAGTGCTTCTCTGTGGACCAGATCTGAGCCACACAGGGGGGCCAGCTTTACATCTTGGGTCCTGTCCAAGAGTACCACCTGGCAAAGCAAGGAGCCCAGAGCAGAAGGAGGTTGGAGATAACTTCTGGATTTCGCAGGACTAAGGAAGTACAGGAGGGAGACTCAGGGGGTGTTACCTGAAGAGCCCAAAGGATCTCATAAAGAAGTGTCAGCTTTAATCATCTGCCATACCCATCAAAGAACACTAGCATAACACATCTAACAAGGGATTAAAACTGCTTCTTCCTGGGGCTCCTATGTGGCTCAGTCGGTTAAGCGTCTAACTCTTGGTTTCAGCTCAGGTCATGATCTCATGGTTTGTGAGTTCAAGCCCCACATCAGGGTCCACACTCACAGTGTGGAGCCTGCTTTGGAATTCTCTCTCTCTCTGTGTCCCTCCCGCACATGCATATTCTCTCTCTCTCTCTCTCTCTCTCTCTCTCTCTCTCTCTCCTCTCAAAATAAATAAACTAAAAACAACAACGACAACAAAAAACTGCCTCTTCCCTTCCCTTTAATCCCTCCTTGTGTCTTCTCCCTAGTGACAAATAGTAGCTCCTAATAGGCTTATAACAGGAGAGAGAAGAGAGCCTATGGAGTATGTTCTAATTCCTGGTTTCTAGCCCCAAAAAGATCTTGGAGGGATTTTATTTGTTCAGAAAAAAATGACCCTTTTGCTAAATAAACAGTTGGAGACAAAAAATATGATTGCTTTGGTTATTTCTGAAATTGAGCTTGTTCAATATCCCAGTTACAGAAACTATGAAGCCTGCTAGTAATCCAGAGCAGAGCATCAGGAGAGGCACATTTTAAATGCCACCTGTCTCATGCTTTAAAGTCACCTTATCTGGCAGAAGGGGAAAATGTAGCTGTCTGAAATATCAGAATACAAAACATGATACCCCATGAAATCAGCAGCATACAGTGTGATTCAAGTCAGAGTTTAATCTGCAATGCTACATCACATTTTTTTTGGTCAAGAGTGAAAATAATCATGATGATGATGGTGGTGACGATGATGATGATGACGACACTCTAGCCCTTTCAGATTACTATCATTGGGGAATTGTGTAGATAAGGATCTCAAAATCAGAGGACCTAATGCTACTGCTTAGGATGATAGAACGACTTCAGGTTGGGAAAGCAAGAACGAACAGATGTTCCCTAGGAAGACAGAATTAAATGACCCTGAGATCCCAGACATACACAGTAGGCTGGATAACTTGCAGTAGACTAGAGCATACAGTAGTGCACTAGACTAGATTTGATCAATACTTTTACTGCAGCCAAACTGTAGGGCAAGTGATGGAGAGACAACAGACAATGTCGAGGAATGAATTCTGGGGCCAGATTAGGTGGGCTGAACCAGTGCAATCTGAATGACTACTATAAAATGTATTGGAGCTCTTTCTTTTACCTCAAAAATATAAAATTATTTTTGATGAAAAATAACATCAGTGAAAATAATATCGACATTAATTTTACAGTCATCCATGGAGATGGTTCTAATACACTTAAAGACAAATATTAACTACAAGAAAAAGCAGCTTGTCAAAAAGATAAACATAAAATTGTTATATGACCCAGCAATTCCACTCCTAGGTACATGCTTAAAAGCAATGAAAACAGATACTCATATTACACTTGTACTCAAATTTTAACAGCAGCTCTATTCACAATAGCCAGAGGAGGAAACAACTCAAATGTCCATCGACTGATAAATGGATAAACAAATGTATTATATCCATACAATGGGATATAAATGAGCCAAAAAAAGGTAACTAAACACTGATATATGTTACAATTTTGATGAACTTTGAAAACATTTAAAAGGTCATATATTGTATAACTCTAGTTTAGGAAACATTCAGAATAAGGAAATATATATATATATATATATATATATATATATATTTGTAATGAAATATATATATATATATTTGTAATGAAATATATATATATATATTTGTAATGAAATATATATATATATTTGTAATGAAATATATATATATATATATATATATTTGTAATCAGCTCTTTCTGTGTAGATTGTACCATATGTCAAAAAAGTAACAAAGGATTACCTCAGTACGCTTGCCTTCTATTAAGCCCTTGTAATATCAAGAACTTGACGATTTGAATTATTGCAGGCATCATAACATTTTTGCTTATAAATGTCTATGATTGCGTAGTTGAATTAATTGGGTTTCCAAGTTAAACCTGGCTTTGTTTTTATTTTATTTTTTTTTAATTTTTAATGTTTATTTATTTTTCAGAGAGAGAGACAGAGAGAGAGACAGACAGACCATGAGTGGGGTAAGGGCAGAGAGAGAGAGAGACACAGAATCCCAAGCAGGCTCCAGGCTTCATGCTGTCAGCATACAGCCTGATGCAGGGCTTGAACTCACGAACCACAAGATCATGACCTGAGCTGAAGTTGGAAACTTAACTGACTGAGCCACCCAGGCGCCCCTAAGCCTGGCTTTAAAGCAGGTCTAAAAACATAAAAATAGTGAATTCACCTAACATGCAGTGCAATGGTAATAAATGCAATACCAGAAATTGAAGATTTGGTTTTAAGAAAAATAGGTACCAATGATGCAGACAGAAGGAGATGGGAAAAGAGCATTTTTTTTCTAAAGCAGTATCAACTGAAAGAGAAAAAAACAGTATAATAGAAACATACATCTTGCTGCAATCTTATCTTAAATCTCCATTATGTTAGCCCAAATTCCTTTGAGTATATAATTTTCAGTCACAGTCACCATTGTATGAAGTCTCCTCTCCCTTACTATGTGCTTTGTTTTTTTCCAGTTTAATTGGAGGCTTTATTTTAAAATGAACCTTGAAGCAATTTTGGTGGTTCACCTCTTCATTATTTCAGTAACAAAATACCAACTTGCTCATTGCAGTAGTTGATGGCAGTGTCATTACATTCAAGGGAAATAAAGTATCTGGGTTCCTTTTCTCGCATTGTGTGATTATAGTGTTGAAAATGTCTGTAAATAAAACAACAACTGAAACAATCTTTGGCTATTTTGTAAGTAAGTATAAGTCTAAGCTGGTTATCACTCACTAGAAGTATTCTAGAACTACTTTAGCCATTGCTTCCAGAAGTGCTCTTTGGCGAGGTGTATACTATATAGTTTGCCATGTTTAACTAAACTTCTGCATTATAAAATCTTCCTTCACTTAGGAAATACTCTTCTTTATCTGTCAAAAAGTTAAGGATGTTTGGTCGAGTATACAATTACTGTCTGACTATCCAAAGTTTAGCCCCAGCGAAAGTAATTCAGCATATGAAAAAAAAAATTCAATGAATGTATCATTGCATATATTTACTTTTCTCTCTCTCGAGAAAAGTTTAGAGCTGCAATCATTTTAATTAACACATTGTGCAGAAGAATGCACGACAGCAGCTGTTAATATGCATTTTTAAGACTAGAGGGTGTGGTGACTTATCTAGATATAAGAGCAACATATGTTCAGCTAAGCATATGGATTATAATATAAATTACGATTGTAATGCAGAGAAACAGAGGGACATGTGCAATGGCTGCCTGTTTTCATTTAATCGCTAACATTTTTCTAACATACATTAGAGAAGGCGTTATTTTACTGTGGAAATATGATAGAACAAGATCGATGATCATACTTTCAATCAGCTTAATGCATTCTGAAACATGTAACTGTTTTTTCTGTGAATGTAAATTCAGATTTAAAAACGTTATTCAACAAATAAATTGAAAACAAATAACTATATAGCGAGCATCTTAAAGCAACCTTAAAATATCAAAACAGACTGTGTTTTCCTGTTTTATCCACTTTGTTTCATTATGTTTTTGACAGAATAATGGTTTAGTTACTGTGAACACTATTAATTCAATTTACAAACTAGCTGGTTGGAGATGGTAGTGATGACACAAATTACCTTCTCTTGATATTGGCGCCTTGAAGAATCCAAAGACTGGATTAAAGCCGTGGCATGGCCAACAAACATGGCATAGCAGGTGGCCCCAACGATCATGCTCAGCATGGTAATCCAGAGGTCAGACATGCTGACTGGGGCCTGGGCTCCATACCCAATGCACAGCATGTGACTCATAGCTTTGAAGAGTGCATATGAATACTGCTTTCCCCACGAATCATTCTGGAAGAGAAGGGAAAGAGAAAACAGGCTGAGTCATTAGGATGGCAGAATAAAAAGTGAGTATGACCCGTACACAAAAACATTATAGAGTAACGAGTATGGAGAAACATCCTTGTAATGGAACATTTAATTGCTACTCAAATGACCTGCGGTTTCCAAAACTTGCCTACCACTAGGAAACAGAAACAATCTACTGATAATATATGCATTCCAGTCAGTTTTAGGTTTGTTGTCTTTAAAACTAAAATTCCTTTTGGGACAATGGTGTGACTGTCATATAAAAATGCTGATAGACTGACTCCAAAGTTTCAAGGAAATCTGGTCATTTTCTTGCAACGTATTTGCAAGATGAGAAATGTTGCAGGTAAGTATGAAGGTGATGGGTCTATGTATAGGAATTTTTATCAAAACTACGATGTTTAGATTTAAAATCCAAATGGATATATTTGCATAGTCCTTAATTCCATACTTCTTAAATGAAAAATACACAAACATTTTGGCAATGGAGGTCTGATAAATGGAAAGACTTCCCTGAAGTCCTCTTTCAGGGTAATGTAGATTGGGATTCAAATGTCAGGATTGATGATGGATGAATCTTGTTGGTTTTTTATAAAATAAAATAAGCAAAATAATATCTTGGCAAACCCTCTGGAAAAAAAAGAGCTGACTTCTGAGATTAGTTACTGGATGCAATTTCTGAAACCTTTCAAAAATTTACTCCAAACTCTATTCTACAAAAATAAGCTATTCAATATATCTTATCTACCCTTTGATAAAATTTAAAGGACTATTTGGATCAATTTGTATCAAGTTCCTGGCCCAAGACTTACAAAATTTATGAGGTCCAGTGCAAAATGAAAATTTGGGATCCATTAGTTCAAAATGTAAGAAAAAAGTGCTGTTAAAGATAATAATAGATACTAAATTTTCCTTCAAAATATTTTATTACTTATGATAGTAATAGCGATAGATGAATAACAACATAAATTTATATATTTCAAAAAATAATATTTTTGTGTCATAGTTATATATAATATGATAAATAGAACTACTGTATTATTGTGATATATTGATCATATAATTTTTCTGGTTTAATTTTCTGCAAATCCATTTCTTAGGTCATCAACATTTTTACAATTAGCAATTTCATTTTCAACTATAAAATTGTAAGTGACATCACTTGTTTTGGCTAAGGTAAGATCACAAATAATTTCTGATAGTTTCTGAGAAATTTTAAGAAAGATCTTTCTGTTGATGCACCTATTACTGGAACTACTTAGAATATTCTATAGATTATGATAACATTGGCATAAATTTCTGATTTAACATAAATTTTAGTACATCTGGAGCTGATGATTCTAATGGAACATTTTTCAATGAAGATTTAACTCTATACAAACTAGTTTCATGTATGAATGTGATTTTTAATTAAACTTTCTACTTTAAGATAAATATAGATTAACACGCAAATTTTAAGAAATAATAGAGAACCCATGCACCTTTCATCCAAAATAGTAACATCCTGCAAAGTATGTACAATGCTACAACCAGGAAATTGACATGGGTACAATCCATTGATCTCACTCATATTGCACTGATTTAAGGTGCTTGTTAGTGTGTGTACTTAAGTTTTATACAATTTTAACGCCTGTATAAGTTTGCGTATTCCTCACCAGAGTCAAGATACAGAACAATTCCATCACAACAAAGATCCTTTACACTGTCTATATGTTGAATTTAATGTAAATGTATGCACTGACATTTTAATATTACCTCTGACATTTCCTATAACTTGCTGAGGTTGTGCAAGAAACCAAAAGTAGTTTCATAATTCGTATATAATCCAAAATGCCTGTTTATGTATTTTATTCCTTTATTTTCAATTATAAGGTAAAATTATACAAAAAATTCCTTTTTTTGCTATTCATCGGTTCATTTAGAGTTTCATATGAAGATAGTGTTATTTTCCATCAAATATGATGATCTTTAAATTCAATCTGTATTTCTAGGCTGGTGGATATTTGCTTTGCAATGTTGCAGGAGTTTTCAAAACTGGACATTGTAAACTGTGAAAAATTCTAATAACTCCCTGATATGTTTTATTGCAACATCCATGTATACACCTTAACTTTGTAATAATTTGCTGACAAAGTTTACCATCTGAGTTATGCAAGCATTATTTTGGGATTTAGGCAGATTTAATGTTCGTGTAGATACTGCAGGGATGGGATCCTGGGACTGATAGGCAGCTGTCCTCTCACCAAGATTCCTGTCCCTGCCGGCAGTGGGGGAGCCGCTCCTACCTCTTCCATTTGTTGCTTTTGCTGCTGTTGCTTTGGGGGTTGCTGTTGCCACTGGTAATCTGGCCCAGTTCTGGCTTGGCCACACTGGGGACACAGCATCCCAGACTGCGGAGGCAGGCAGATATGCACCTTGCTGTCAGGCCAATTGCTTGGCTTCTGTGTTGCCCACTTTGCCTGCGGGTCTGAACCTGTGTATGCAGAGTGGCCCCCTGAAGCTCCAATGCTCATGGTCATGTTCATGCTCCACTGTCCCAGTGAACTTCATTTACAGAACATAAATTCACAGATAAAGTTATTGAGAATATCAAGATAGCAGCAGCGGAGCTTTATAACAAGCACAAGTTCCTTCTGGAAGTGGGTCCCTGTGCAACTAAAAGGTCATGCCCACATACACACAAAGATATCCCTGCCTTTGTCGAATTAACTCTTAAATTATTGGAAAATTTTAAGTTATTTAAAAAAATATTGAATATACATAGATAATTTTTTGTTCATGTTTTAATGGAGTTATCCAATTAGGAAAAATAGGACATGATAAAGCTGAAACATCCAACTTCATAAACTTTGGAATTGCATATGGCTGCTGACAAAAATAACCAGCCCCGTTTGGTTGAAAGAGTTAAGTTTCTTAAAGTGAAATTCATTGTTACTTATAAAATAAGGTCATGTTGCCCCATCCAACCGTCCATGCATCCATCCATGTGTACACACACACACACACACACACAC
Organism: Panthera tigris; assembly: GCF_018350195.1. NCBI lineage: Eukaryota > Metazoa > Chordata > Mammalia > Carnivora > Felidae > Panthera > Panthera tigris. The sequence continues at coordinate 201,804,731 of NC_056660.1, read as the reverse complement.
ACACACACAGGTGTAAAAATGAGATTCAATTTTAAGAAATGAAAATTATTTGCATATTATACTATGCATACAGTATAATGGACCCACGCACAAGTTTTCATTTTGAGAAATAAAATTCATTCCTTACACTTTTTTTCACACATGAAAATACATAGCTATACTTAACAAATAAACCTAAGGTTGCCCAAATTCTAGATGTTCCAGGAACTAGAAATGGAGTATTCAATGAACAAAGAAATGTGTTCTATAAAAATCTTGAATATACATGTTATTTAAAGTGACATTAAACTTCCTGAAATTCAACTCAGTAATACACTGATATACTAAAAATGAATTTATTGCAAAGGCTTTAATTCCTAAGATCTATTCAAAGAACGAACAGAAAAGAAAAAAATAAGCTTTGTTTGTTTCTCACTGGCTTTAAATCTCTTCCGGGCTCCCTTGGGACTCCAATTCCCTTGTTGTGGTGACTTCCATCTGGTACATGATGATCTTCTCATTTGCCTGGCATCTACTCCTAGATTAGGGCTGGGGCTATGTCTCATTGATCATGTTAAACTCTAAATTGCATGATTCGGTGGACACACTAAATATTTTTTGTTGAAAACACTGTTGTTGAAAAAAAGGGTGAATAAATAAATTTTGACTGTGCTGTTAAATCTAATGCAAGATTCCCTTCCTTACACAGGGGCATAGTCATGTTGTTAAGGCGTCTTGATGGACATAGATATAATGGGAATAATTCAAAAGCCAATGGGGTGTCCAGGGGAGACCCCATTTTAATTATGTTCGTATTGTTTATTTCTTTGTTTTTGAGGGGAAACGGTAAGTGGAGCTGGAGAAGAGCATTTCAATTTTCCAGAGGAATGCAGTTACATAATAGCCAAAGTAAGAATGTGTGTTTAGGTTCATTTTCATTTATCTCCTTAGGCACATACCCAACACACACACACACACACACACACACACACACACACACACACAGATTCTGGCTTTTTTTCCCCTACAAAAATGGATCATATCATATATACTTCCCTGCATTTAGCTTTTATCACAGGAAAATTCCTCCAAATAATCTAGTGTTCATGTAACTATGTCAATTACCCATTGTTGATTTTGTTATAGTTAATTCTCGTATTTTTCTACTGTTTTCTAGTTTTTGCCGCTACAAACTATTCTGTAATAAACAACTTTGTACATATAACCTTTATCTCTATCAAATAGATTCTCAGGAGTGTGTTTGTTGGGTCAAAGAGTAAAGTTTTCAATTGGTTTTGAAATATATTGCCAGAATGTTTCAAAAGGCTGTAACTTTTCCAGAAACAAGTAAAATCACACTTCATCACCTTTTCTAGTGAGAAATAGTAGCCCACAGTTTTATTTTTTTATTTTTATTTTTTAACGTTTATTTATTTTTGAGACAGAGAGAGACAGAGCATGAACAGGGGAGGGTCAGAGAGAGAGGGAGACACAGAATCTGAAACAGGCTCCGGGCTCTGAGCTGTCAGCACAGAGCCCGATGCGGGGCTCGAACTCACAGACCGTGAGATCATGACCTGAGCCGAAGTTGGCCGCTTAACCGACTGAGCCACCCAGGCGCCCCGCGACCCTGTGTTTTGAAGCCACAGTTATTTTTATTTCCATTTCTCAGACGAAGAATTTGAGAATGTTTTCATATACTTATTAATATACTGGACTTCTCATTTCTGATGAAATTCTTGTTTTTTTCTTATGAATTCGTAATACATAGTTGAAGACTGGATATCAATTCTTTAACTATTTGCTTTAAATGTCTATTCCTAATTTACTGTTTTCCTATTTATTTTTAATGATATAATTTGCCATACAAACATTTTGATTACTTTATGTAGGAAAATAAATCTACAATTTCCCTGTGAGCTGCTGAACTTTCTGTATTGGTTAAAAAGATTTCCCTGAATCTGTGATTATTCATATATAAGTGTTTTTGAGATATGTTACTTTTATATAACAGTGGTTCTCAACTGAGGATGATTCTGTCACCCAAGGAACATTGCTGAATTTTTTTTTTTTATAACTGGAGGAAGTGCTGTTAACATCTAATAGGTACAGGCTAGTGAAGCTAGTAAGTGCCCCCCCCCCCCACTCCATCAATTCACAGAGAAGCTCCCTCACAGCAAACAATTATGTGGCTCAGGGGCACCTGGTTGGCTCAGTCCATTAAGTGACAGACTCTTGACTTCGGCTGAGGTCATGATCTCACAGTTCATGAGTTCAAGCCCCAAGTCAGGCTCTACAGTGACAGCGCAGAGACTGCTTAAAATTCTCTCTTTTTTCCCTCTACCTCTCCCCCACCCTCTCTCTCAAAAATAAACAAAAGAATATTAAAAAGAAGGAATTATATGGCCCAAACTACAGCTGTGGCGAGGTAATAGATGGATTTAACAATGACTAAAGAAAAGCTATGTTTAAAAGCTATTGGAAGCCTAAGGGAGGTGAAATGAAAAGTGAAATAGCATAAAAGCATAAAGTATAAAACAAGAACAGCCACAAATAATTTTGAGGAGATAAGGTCTATAGGATTCAGCATATAAGATTTTTATGAAATGGTAAAAGAAAAAGGAAAGTAGAATAATTCAGGAGGTTATGGAAAATTCAGAAAGATTCAAGCAATTTAGGCTTTTCTTTACAGAGGAGACTGATCAGGTGTAGGGATCTTTTCTGTTATTCTACAAGACCAGAATCATTCTCTTTACACATTGAATTTTGTCTATGCACATTGTGTACATGAGGGCCAACCCAGCCCTCACAGTGGAATGTCAGTATTTAGGCAGCAGCCATGTGATTCAGAGGCTGCTGCTGAAAGAACCCTAAATGGAAGAATGATATTTATACCATTACCGGCATCCTCTTTATTGGCTCCTACCCTCTCCACCAGCACCATCCACCGTTACAATCCCAGCTACAAAAAGCTCAAGCCAGAAAGGTAGGTTGACTATGGCAATAAAACACACACATGGGGTTATCCTTGAAAAACAGTGTGATGGTAACAACATGAAGGGCTCTAAACTGCTCAAAGCACCAATTATTGTATTGATCTAATCAATCTTTCATCTGATTGTTCTTATTGCCATTCGATAAATGATAATATTGAGGTAGAGAACATCGTGACTTGCCCAAGGTTACAAGTTTATAAGTGGAAGATTCATTGTTTTGAACCCAATCTGACTCTAGAGACCATACCATTAGCTACTACATGACACTGCTCTTGATTTTATAAACATTATATTCATGATTTCAGGCAAAATATTAGGCTGAAAGACTAACTGATCAGTTCAAATCTCACATGAAAACCCTTATTTAATGTAGAAAATCAACATCAGGCAAAGAGGAGACCTAAAGAAGGAAAAACTTGGGGGTGCCTGGGTGGCTCAGTCAGTTGAGCATCTGACTTCAGCTCAGGTCATAATCTCACGGTTCACGAGTTCGAGCCCTGTGTTGGACTCTGTGCTGACAGCTCAGAGCCTGGAGCCTATTTCCAATTCTGTGTCGCCCTCCCTCTCTACCCCTCCCCAACTTGTGCTCTATTTCTCTCTCTCTCAAAAATAAATAAAAATTAAAAAAAAAAATAAGAAGGGAAAACTAGATCTGATAGGGCTTGGTGAAGGTCCAGGAATGTTTCTTTTCTTTTCTTTTCTTTTCTTTTTTCTTTTATTATGTGGCTGTTCTCCTTTCATTTAAAAAAAAATGACTCTATTGTATTTTAGTCTACATCAAAAATAATAACATGAATGGGAAGACTATATACTCCACGTGATTTATCATATGATCCAAATATTACCAACTTCCATATGACTTGAATCCTATTGAAAGGAAATAAATATCTGTTAGCTCTGATTTAATCAGGGTTTCTCTTGTTTTCATGTAGGCAATGATTTACCAACAAACTGTTCCTTATAGATTTTTATTATTCAAAGAGTTTGCTCATTTAAGTCATCACTTCACTGAGGCATCACTGAATGTAATTATTTTTTTGAGGAAAACATATTGAGTCAATTAACAAGAATATATATAAGTAAATTTGATTATTCCATCTGGCAACTTTCATACAGAAAAAAATATATTTTAGGTTTATAGTCTAGGTTAATCTAGTTTCTAAGCATTTGTTTGATATACTGTTTACACCGTTACTTAATTTGGATCAGGGCTATGACAAAAAAAGAAAAGAAATGTTTACTCTAGAGTTCCCTACACCTTCTGACTTAGGATGGTCAAACTCAAACTAAGCCATTTAGTATTCTGCCACAGGTATAAAAGTTCTCTGGTCCATCATCTTTATATGAACCAAAATTCTATTAATTTAGAAGGACAAAATATTCCATTATTGAACATCTGAATGAATTCTTCTTTATCATTTGAAATCAAATACAAGCATGAATCTAAGTAGGCAAAATTGGATATATAGAAGCAAACTTGGATATATAGAACTTGACTCAGAAATATATACATCAACAGCTAAAGTATCAAATTTTGATCAGTTTCAATTTACTTCTTCAACCACTGAATAAACTTATCATTTACATCAATTTCAGCAATGCCAATCAGATACAAAGATACATTAAGAAGTTCTCAAGATAAGGAATACAGCTGAGCATAATCTGCCTGAAGTCATAAGAAGTGTAGCATAACAGGTCACCAATTCCAAAGTGTACCTTCAACTGAACATGAGTTTACTTAATCTGTGTATAAGAGAAGAGAGTCAGGGTAATAAATTGTTGTTCTCTATCAATTTTACAGTGCTGAAGTATGGTAACAATGGATAGACATCAGGAGCAAGATTTATACTGATTAGTGATTGAAATAGAGCTATCCTTGTTTTTAAGTACTCATTTGAGCATTTTTGTTTTTGGAAGTATGTCCCCTAGAATTGCTGGATTTGTAAATTACAAACAGAAACATTTAAGAAACATCTTTGAGGAGGTATCTTAGTTGAATTAAACATTATTCATCACGTTTTGTTATAGATCATAGTAAGTGATAAGGTCAGTAGGAAGACAAGTGGAGATCAACTCAATGAGGCCGTCCTAAATTGAATTATTCAGTAGAAACACTCTACATGCAATTCCTAAGGAGACTCAGGGAAAAGGCTGACAGCTATGTTGTGTGTAAGGTCAAAATGTAGATAATGAGAAAGAATATTTCTTAAAAAAATATATATGATGTGGCATTTCCTCCCAGTATAGTGCTTTGAAAGCAAATATTAACTCCAATGTAGGCAAGAAGAAAGAGAACCTGTCAACATTGTGCTTTGATTTCATAACTTGTCAACCTTGTTCCATAACATTAGCACTATGTTTTTAAATTAGGAAGTAATGAATTATTTCCAGGCAAATCAAATGATAGAAGCTCTTGAAACCTTGAAATACATGGTTATATTTTTTGAACTTTTTTAAAATTTTTATTTCAGAGAGAGAGAGAGAGGGAAAGAGACAGAGAACACGTGCACATGGGAAAGGGGTCGAGGGAATAAGAGAATTCCAAGCAGGCTCCATGCTCAGCATGGTGCCTAATGTGGGGCCCAATCCCATGATCCCAGGATCATGACCTGAGCCCAAATCAAGAGTTGGACCCTCAGTTGACTGAACCCCCAAGCGCCTCCGTATTTGTATTCTTGGTAGCATTATCTCCAAGTAATTTAAATGCCATGATTTTTAGAAATGACACTTTAAAAAATAATATACAATTACATATATTTTTCAGTTGGAAAAATGTATTTATTTTTCTTATTTGTGACTGTTATGATCTGCTTCCAAACATTTGTGCTCTTGAAATCAATCCTTTTGCATTACAGAAGGATTCAAATAGCTTTTAGCAATAAAATATAAAGTTACTGCATAACTAGATTACTGTTGCCATAAAAAGAATGATGTTTGGTTATTTTAAGTTCTAGACTTGTTCCCTGGACAATTAATCCCTCAAATTCTAAATATATGTTTTCCTGCTTCAATCGCATGATAAAATACAAAATCTGCATTAAGTAGATTGATAAATTAAAATTTAATCATGCTTGAGATTATGGATATTTTTTCTCGTATTTCTTTATGCACTAGTGCATTATTTTAAAATAAAAATTAAACATATCAATACATTATTTTTTAAGTTGGTATGTCTATTAGCCTAATTTTTTATACTAAGAGTTAATTAATACTTGTTATAGAAAGGCCCAAAATCAGGTATTATTTTAAGATTTTAAGTGTGATTTTTCTATAATTAGTATTTTGAGCAAATATTTTCATTGCTTGCTTATACAAGTAAATGTAAGTAAATATATTTTATTTTATTTTATTTTGTTTTAATGTTTATTATTTGAGAGGGAAAGAGAGGGAGAGAGAGAGAGACAGAGTATGAGCGGTGGAGGGGCAGAGAGAGAGGGACACATAGAATCCTAAGCAGGCTCCAGGCTCTGAGCTGTCAGCACAGAGCCCAATGTGGAGCTTGAACCCATGAACCCTGAGATCAAGACCTGAGCTGAAGTGGAAGGCTTAACTGACTGAGCCAGGTGTCCCTTATTTCATTTTATCTTAATTTTGCTTTTAATTTTTTTTATGTTTATTTTTTTTTTTTTGAGAGAGAGAGAGAAAGAGAGAGAGCATGAGTAGGGGAGAGGCAGAAAAAGAGGGAGAAAGAAAATCTGAAGCAGGCTCCAGGTTCTGAGCCATTAGCACAGAGCTCAATGCAGGGTGCAAACTCACAAACCATGAGATCATGACCTGAGCCGAAGTTGGATGGTTAACTGACTGAACCACCCAGGCACCCCAGCAAGTATATTTTAAATATTTCTGCACATATATCTATCCATAAACATATTTTCTATATATACTTAAATATAAAGGAACAATGGAAGAGATTAGCATACACTGAGTACTTTACTCCTTATGAGGTACTATTCTACGAACTCATTGCTCCTCATAACATTCTTGAAACCTGATATTGTTCTTACAGGTAAGAGATGCAAAAATTAGAAAAATTAAGAAACTTGCTCAAAGTCACACACATTTATCAGTGCCAAAGCTGGAACTGAATCACTGGTCTGTTTGAACTACAGTATAAACTATCTCCATTCCAAAGATCACAGCCACATATTTCATAACCATGTATATAAGTAAAATACATAATCCTAATGCAAAAGTTTAAAGCATTTTAAGAACATAACTGTAGCACAGAAATTCTTTAAAATATATGTTTTCATCTCAACTAGCAAAAGGGAACGTCTACTACATCTTAGGGGAATTTAGAGGAAAAATGATCTCAGGTTTTTATCAGAGGAAACCTCTAAAGGAAAATTCCCTGGAGAGTTTGAGGTCAATAAAGACGGTTGGATCATTCAGTCATACTTCACTTTTTCCCATTGGCCAAGAACACTCAAAGGGTTCTCTTCTTTTCCTCCTATTCCCAAAGCCCAGGATGAAGCAAAGTATCCTGGCATTGAATAGGAAGAGTCTTCTGGAAGGAGGTCCTTGTCTGAGGCTTAATCCTCCAGAGTATAGAAGGTGCATGCCACATAGGGAGGCAGATTCAGTCTGAACCACTTATGGATGCTGTGTGCTTCCACTAACACCTGGTCAAAGTAAAATAAGTAATGATGGCACATCTCCAAATGTATCTCTAAATGCTATTATTTAATACGCACTTTTAAATTAATTGTATGGGTTTTAGTGAAGCAACTCTGCACTAATGATTTTCAAATTAGTAGATCATCTCTTTGATGGCACTCTCAAGTTGTTTAACTCCGCTAATTAGAGGTTTTAGCATATTGGTAGCTTTAAAAACTGCTGAAATTAAAGTGACATTGAGGTGAAACAAAGAACTATCATCCTTTTTGGTAGGCTCAACCTTCTGCCTTTAATAAGGAAAGTGGCCACCTAGGACATAAAAGAAGCAGGAATTAAGAACAGTTTTTCAGCTCGAGTGTAGCCCTTGGGTGATTATTGTTAATTATTAGATGATAAAAGTTATTGTATGTGCAATTTTTTTGCTTCTATAAATGTTTGTTACCATAGGAAAAACAAGGCATTATATTTTTCCTCATAGATAATTTACATATATGTCAATTTGTATGGCAGATGGTATAACATAGAACTTGTACTTTACTGGAAGATCAAATGAGAGGCATTATATAAAAGGCTGACATAAAGTGGCTCTATACAAAAGGGCTGATACCCAATGTGGTGTTCAGGTGTTTTCCATCTACATTTCTCTACATGAGGGTCTACATTTAGTAATAGTGTGTATGTGTGTGTTTTCACTTAATAACATGTTTGTAGTACTTTCTACTGCCAGTTACCATTCTAATCTCTTTGCAAACATAGACATCATCAGGGATTTTATTAAAATCTGATGTTTAGAGATAAGCATAACTAAACAATAGAGAATTTTACACCATAGAGAAAACAAATGTGCAAGCTGACAAGAAACTTAGCAACTGGTTATTGACGTTGGGGTAAAAAAGAGCTTTTCCATTATTCCAAAAGTCAGGCTCTCACCTGTAACTGATTCTGAAATCCCACCTCAGCAATGGTAGAATTTGCCCTTGACATTTAACATAGCCAAGTAGTGGCATGATGGTATGATAAATAAATTTCTCTGTGTTTTCTTTTTCTACCTGGATTTGCTACTGGGTCAGGCCCCCGACCACCAGGTTTAAGAAGGATTAATGAAATAAAATAAAAGAATTGACTCACTAAACAATCTTCCCTATGGTAGACTGACATTTATCCACAGATCCATAAAAAGTTGGAATTGTATGAGATCTGGGCAAAAATTTAGGCTACCTTTTTTATCAGCAAATTGAGTCTAAGAATATACCTATTTTAAAGATAAAAACAACTGACTACACACATAAATAAGTGTATTTGGACTATCAAACTTTATTTTAATCTAATATGCAAGGAACAATACATTTCAAAGTCATAGAAAATACTGTTACTTGCCCATGGTTTCATCTGGTTTGCCTAAGGATTGAAAAACAAAAAAAGCCCTTAGGTCTCTACATGCTTGCGAGTATTACTTCCGTTATCTTGGCATAGTCATAATAATAATTGTAATACCACCACCAACAAAAACATTGAGTATGGTTTACACAGATCTCTTAAAATAAGAATCTAATTTGACCTGGTGATTATCACAGCAACGTTATGGCGGCTACAAGAGCCTTTATGAGGATGGAGTGCAGAGTTTCCTTAACTTGCTTGTGGCCTCATGATAAGAAGGAGTAGCTCTCCTTTAGGTCTCTGACCTGCTAACTGCAGGTTACAGGATACAGTACATTTGAAGCTATACCTTAATAATCATTATCCTATACTCTGCTCACATATGGGTATTTAAGAGGAAAAAAATCAACCATGCTTTGGGTTAAACCATCTCCATTCTGAAAATGACAGTACAAGTCAAATTATTACTACAATCTGTCCGAGTAAAATGATGAGGGCATCCACTAGGATCTGTATTGCCCAACACTCCCATAGAGTTAGCTATTTCAGGCAAATGTGTGCTTATTAGGTCAGTGGCTGATTAAATTGTATAGAAAACTATTTCCCTAGGCAAAGACCATCTCAATCACAAGTTTAAAAGACACTGGCTAAAATTATTGTGTTACTTCAGAAAACCACTTTTGTTTTTGTTTTTTTTTTTTAGTTTCTTTTTGAGAGAGAGAGAGATAGGCAGAGAGAGAGGGGGACAGAGGATCTGAAGCAGGCTCCACGCTGACAGCAGACAGCCCCATGCAGGGCTTGAACTCACAAATGGTGAGATCGTGACCCAAGCTGAAGGTAGACACTTAACCAACTGAGCTACCCAGGTGCCCCCATACTTTCTTTTTTTTTTTTTTAAAGCCAAACAGATTTATTCTCTCATTGTTCAGTAGCCTAAAAATTTGATATCAAAGTCAGCAGGACCTTCTTTGATTCTTCCAACTTGTGGTGGAGGCTATAATTATTGGCACTCCTGGGCTTGCAGCTACATTACTCTAATCTCTGCCTCTGTTGTCACACAATGTTTTCCTCTTCTTATGAGGACAGCAGTCATGTTGGATTAAGGCCCACTCCAATGATTTCATCTGAACTTGATTACATCTGCAAAGATCTTATTTACAAATAAGGTCACATTGCCAGATACTTGGGCATTATAACTTTAACATATCTGTTCGGGGGCACAATTCAACCTGTAAAAATAGCTTTGCTTCAAGTAAGAAGAGGTGAGTTTGAGTGTGTAAGTTTATATGGCAGTTGCAGAACACAGAACCTTCTGCTTCAACCATAGTCTCATTTGTGTGTGTTTGCAGTAGGTGTGGCTTGTAATTCTCAAGTTAAAAAAATGCTTTTAAAGTTCATCTTCTTTACAGTGAAGTAGTAACTGCACAAATCAGCAATAGTACATGTTACTTAATTCTAAAGGCATGACCTCAAATGCAGACAAACAAATAAAGCCTTAAATTATAAGTAATGCTAGAAGCTGGTGTATTGATTATGCAATCTAATAGGATAAGCCTAGGAAATCCTCTGCTGTGTAAGACTGTGTAAAAAGTAGAAAGATTGAGCACTCACAGTTATTTTTAGAAGCCTAACTCCAACTTAAAGCTCTTATCCTATGATGTGTACTCAGTGTATTCTTAGTACGTAAGGCTTCTTTGTCAGAGTTATTACTCTGAGAGATGTTCTGCTTTCACTTCTTAAATCCATATAAGTCTTATACAAATACAGGTTTTATAATGTGTGGACTCTGTGATCTTATGCACAAGTTTACAGAACATTCACATACCAAATAGTACTTAAGAGAAGCAAAAAGCAACCTCTTGATCAATAGAATCAAAACAAATATGCTTTTTATTAATACTTAGAAAGGGTAAATCCCTAAAGTCTCAGTTGTTTCTGATAAATCAATTCTCCATTCACATTACATTTAAGTGTGAGAGTATGTGTGTGTGTACGTGTATAAAATGAGAGAGAGAGGGAGAGAAGGAGAAGAGAGAAACTGATTGATTTTCAAGGCTTAGACTATCTTGCTTCAGCCATATCTCTGAATTTAGATATAGACTGACGTATAAATCTACAAGCAAACAAATTATAAAAGACAAAGAAAAATATTGAAGCAATCTGTTTTATTTTCTCTCTCTTTTTTCTTTTCTTCTAGATTTTGATTCTACCAGCTTAGAAGACTAGGAAAATGGGGATTTAGATGTATTCCTGTTTTTTTTTCATTTTGTTTTATTTTATTTTAATTTGATTTTTAAAATTTATATCCAAGTTAGTTAGCATATAGTGCAACAATGATTTCAGGGGTAGATTCCTTAATGCCCCTTACCCATTTAGCCCACCCCCTCCCACAATCCCTTAAATAACCCTCTGTTTGTTCTCCATATTTAAGAGTCTCTTATGTTTTGTCCCCCTCCCTGTTTTTATATTATTTTTGCTTCCCTTCCCTTATGTTCATCTGTTTTGTATCTTAAAGTCCTCATTATGAGTGAAGTCATATGATATTTGTTTTTCTCTAATTTCACTTAGCAAAATACCCTCTAGTTCCAAACACGTAGTTGCAAATGGCAAGATTTCATTCTTTTTGATTGCTGAGTAATACTCCATTGTGTGTGTGTGTGTGTGTGTGTGTGTGTGTGTGTGTGTATACACCATATCTTCTTTATCCATTCATCCATTGATGAACATCATTTGGGCTCTTTCCATACTTTGGCTATTGTTGATAGTGTTGCTATAAACATTGGGGTGCATGTGCCCCTTCAAAACAGCATACCTGTATCCCTTGGAAAAATACATAGTAGTGCAATTGCTGGGTTGTAGGGTAGTTCTCGTTTTAATTTTTTGAGGAAATTCCATATTGTTTTCCACAGTGGTTGCACCAGTTTGCATTCCCACCAGCCGGGCCAAAGAGATCCTCTTTCTCCGCATCCTTGCCAAGATGTAATTCCCATTTCTGATGAGTTTGTTTTGATTCTTTAACATCAGAATAAAAATATATGGACAACTGTCCCATATTTGACTATGACATTACTATCCAAAGACGATATTAATGTGAAGCAGGTTTCCTTTGAACTTTAGTGGATTCCATTTGAAATCAAGCTAATGAGAATATTCTAGTTACTTTCTTATGGCATGGAGAGGAAAACTAAGGTTAGCTTACTTTTAGAAAGCAGTTTTTTGTCTATTTAAGCATGATAAAAAAAAAAAAAAACATGATAATAAAATGTACCCAGAAGTGGAGTGACCCTACATACTTTGGTAGAATTCTTATTTCCAGTTATAATATTACCTAACGCCAACACCTCTCATAGTTCTGACCACTTTGGTTGTGAGGCATAATAACTGGCGTCTCCTCAAAGGAACATACTGCTTGGTACCACTCCCATAGAAGACTGACCTATAATACCTCAATCAGGTAAAATGCCAAATTTTCCACCTACTGATAGACTGACTATAGAGAACATATCCAGACACATCATATACATGGCTTCCTTCTTCTGACGTGGAAGGAAACAACACTGTGGCTTACTGTCAAAGCAAGAGAGTGTCTTACCAATTAACAGCATGCATTTTTCAGTCAGTAGGAGCTGCTCACAAAGAAGAGGTAAACATTCAAAGCTTAATGACTTCTCTTGTGCATCGCTTCCATGACTCATGGAAGATTTCCCCAGCTAGTTCTAAATTGATTAATCTACTCCAACGAATCAATAGTCTTTTCATCTTCACGTTTCCTTAGGCACTAGTGACACAGGTTGAGAAAATCGTCTGTTGTATTTGGGTGTGGGTACATGTGTATTTCTATCCTGGGCTTGCCTAGAAAAGGTGTAACATTGTAGCCTCCCTCTTGTACAACCTGTTTGCTTCCCCGATAGCACTTTGATGTCACGTCCTTCAGACAGTGGAGATGAAAGCAGCCGTATGCCTCAGTGACAAAACTTTGATCACACTGTGGATGAGGTTTGGGAGAAGAGTCCCCAGTTTTCCAGTCAGAATCAAGACAAAGACCTAATCACAGGCCTATTCGAAAACCTCTCCCATATCTTCTTCTAAGAGGCTAGAAATTATCTCGAGTCTTTCTGTTTTAGGTAAGGAAGAAAATGTCATAATTTCTGGAAGGTTATGATTTAAATGTCTGTACATTACTTCTAAGTCATTATTCAAAGATCCTCTTGCCATGGCCTACAGGTTCCTGGGCTGGCCCCAACAGGCTTCAGGGGTGACTCCCACGACACTAGAACTAGATGAGCATAGGCCAGGACAGAGTGAACAGTTTCAGAGTTTCAGGAGCATCCCAGGGCAAATTCTTTAGGGAAGGACACAGCTTGAATGCCATAAGGTTAAAAACCAAGTATCAGAGGGGGGGCTGTCCCGAGTGAAAAGAGATAGGATGGAAGTAAATGTGTATCAGGCATACATAAGAAGGGGTACAGGCAGTTTACTGTTGCTTTGATATGTCCATGGCTTACCTCTGACTATCACTGTAACTCTACTGGGTGGTTCAAATGGAATCATTCAAAGATTCTTTTTGTCCTCTGTTCTGTTATAGTGAGGTGGCATGCTTGGTTAGTGGGGAGTCACCCTAGAAGGTTGGCAAAGGATGAAAAATCAGATATATATGTTTCCATATGAGGAATAGCAAGGACTACAGAAACTTGGAACAGAAAATGAGTAACACACAAGAGAGCAAATCCTAGAGCACTGATTATTTATGATGAAAGTGGAACCTAGGTAAGGGAGTAGAGGGAGTATTAAAATAAGTCAGGAAGAAAAAATAAGGAAGGAAAAGTTAAAATCTTTTGAATTTTAGGTATTTCTATAAATTTACCCAAAATCAACACTGTTGAAATATAGGGCAGCTTTACCAAAAAGGTAAAATGTATTGGCATTCTTTGTAAGCCAATAGGTGCCATTAAAGTATAAATGATAATATTACTGTTATTATTGTGAGTCAGTACTGCACATTGATAATGGCATGGTTGCCTATGGATCCTAATTACAATGACATTTGAAGATATTCATACTTGATTATGTTATATATTTTCTCCATAGTTTGTAAGCTATACTGTGCAGGAGCAAATTTCATAAGTAAAATGTGTGGTGGTTATTTCAACAAAGTTTAGATAGAGAAATTTCAGAGGTAGAAAAAAAAAGGAGAAGAATATTTAGTATTTAGAATAGTAATATAATCACAGGATTAAGAAGGGGCAGGAAAATTGGGCCAAAATAGGGATCTTCATAGTGTTACCCATTTAGGAATAAAGAATTACTTTAGAATGCACTAAGACGTTTTAAAAGACAAATCTGAGGGGTGTCTGGGTGGCTCAGTTGATTAAGCATCTGACTCTTGATTTTGGCTCAGGTCATGATCTCACAGTTTGTGAGACAAGCTGCACGTCAGGCTCCTCGCTGACAGCACAGAGCCTGCATGGGATTCTCTCTCCCTCCCTCCCCTGCTCATGCATGCACACATGCTCCCTATGTGAGCTCTCTATGTGAGCGCCCGTGCTCTCTTAACTATGACAGGAATGTCCCTCTTCCGTGCTGCTCCTTCACGTAAAACAAGCAACAAACCCCAAACAAATCTAGTTTACTCTCAATTACTTAGGTGAACAGAACTGAATATGATTCATCAAAATAAAACAGGGGTGCCTGAGTGGCTTAGTCAGTTAAGCAACCGACTCCAGTTTCAGCTCAGGTCATGATCTCACAGTCTGCGAGTTCCAGCCCTGTACTGGGCTCCGTGCTGACAGCACGGAGCATGCTTGGGATGCTCTCTCTCCCTCTCTCTGCACTTCTCCTGCTCGCTCACTCCCTCTCTCTCTCAAAATAAATAAATAAATATTTAAAAAATAATAAAAGATAAATAAAACAGACTCCTCTCCTGACCTCTAATCCTAACTATCTACCTGGACGTCCCCTACTTGGCTTTAAACAGATGTGCCACATTGTATGTGTCCACACTAAACTCATCTAACCCGAATTTACCATCAATGAACCCTATTGCCTCTAGACTCCCCACCTCGGTATCACTTATTTGACTCCACGTTGTACTTCCCTTTCTTCCACTGGGGGAAGCCAAAGCATCCAGGCAGAAAAGCATCTAAGCAGTATCTGCTTCCATTTTACTACCTAAATAGTTCTCAGGCTAACAGTCTTTAGAGTACCTGCATATCACAAAACAACCAACTAAATACACACAAATAACAACCATTCAAAAGAATCCTTTTACTTACTCTCATTTCATTTCATCCAGCCTCTCATTCCCTGCCCAGTGCTTCCCTCCAGGACATAATACAGAGTGTTAAAAAGAAAACCACAGGCCCAAAATGGTGTCACTTAGGCCAAATTCTCAAATCTGGGCTCAATGTCTAGTTTAACTGCAGTTTCAACCTCCACCAGAAATGTAGACTTAATCAGTCAGGAATGTTCTGACAGGTTCCAAGGAGTCTGACACCACAGGCTCTCTCTAACAGAAAAGGAATATGAGGTAATCTGCATGACAAGAGCCCCTGACTTCCCCTCAGGGAAAGCAATCTTGTCTGGAACAATCCTTTTCTTTTGCTAGTAACTTTCTGCCCCACCCTCCTTCCTGTAAAAATCTTCTGTTGTGTACAACTCCTCAGTACTCCCGTCTACTTGCTAGATGGGGGAGGCTGTTGATTCATAATCATTTAATAAAGCCAGTTAGATCTTCAAATTCACTCATTTGAATTTTATTTTTTAAACAAGTGTCACTTGGCTTGAGGCCCTGCTTTTGGTTACTTCCATTATCACATATTTATAATATGGAAAATGACTTGGCATCCATTATAACCATGCCTATCTTCAGTGCACCTACTCCTTGATTGTGACCCTTAATAACTCTGAGGCCAGTTGTTTCCTTTCCAAACTTGTTAAAAACCAAATTATACTTCTACGATCGAACTATGTTATAACTCAATAATACCATACTATAAAACAGTATCATCATATAAGCAGTGTTTAATACTAAACTGACCCCTCTGTTCTTTCACCATTCTCGTGAGGAGGTAGCCAAAGGCAAGCTGAGGGCAGTACACAAGCTAACAATCCACCCCGCCCACCCGCCCCTCCCCCCCCAACACACACACACTCAAATTTACTTTCCAGTCTGTTCTTTGGTGCAGCCAGCAACAAGTCTAATCTAGCCACCCTCACCCTGAGTTTCCTCATAGCCTCAAGACTAAGTCAGACCTACCAAGGGAATCCCAAGCTGGTCATGATGTAGCCTTTTCCTGTCCCTTCTGCTACACTTCTGAAGTTTCCTAAATCCTATTAAAAACTAACAAAAACAAATAAACAAAAACAAAACCAAAAAAATCCAACAAAAAAACCCAAAAACCACAGACTGCCCTGGACACCTTGAAATACTTGCAGTTTCCCAAACAAGACAATTCACTCTCCTAGGCACATTTACATAGGTAGTTTTCTCTAGGTATGAATTCCGACCTCCTTCCTCTTTGCCTGGCCACTTCCGCTAGTCTTTCAAGATGTAGATCATTTTGTAACATTCTCAAATATCTACCTTCATCCCTCCAGGTCAGCCTTCCCAGCTGGATCCAACTTATCTATGCAGCCCCAGTACTTACATATGCTTCTATTTATCATGTGATTGCATTGTACCATCTGTTTATTTGTGTGCCTCCAACAGAATAACCAAAGCTCCCAAAAAGCAGGGACCCTGTCCTAACCATCTTTGTATCACAGACATCCAGTGATTATTGATATTAATGGAATCTAGGAAAAAATATTTAACTGAGAATAATAATATTCTAGTTATTAGTCTGTTCTATAATGTTACCATAGCTACCTTGAATTATGTTAGAAGCTGAAAACCCAGTGCCTTCACCTGAACCACAAAGAAAATCAGGATCTCTCATTAAGGTTCAGGGTATTTCCACTGTGAAATATGAGTTTTCATTTTAATCCAACAGATGTCCTCAGCAGTTTGATCAACTATTCTCTCATTGATATCTATATAGCAGATGGCATAAACGATGCTTCATGTATTTAAATACGGATATTAAAGTTGAAATAATATAAAATATTTCAAATTTATTGGGTATTCTTTCCTTCACGAATACCTTATCAGGGGATTAGCAACCCTGGCTAATTTTCAGCCATACTTTCATATAGTTCTCTCCTCCCTTATTGTTTCTCCCAGGAGGAAGGCAAATATCCTTCCATAATGATATATTTATACTTTTCTGGACTAAGAGTGCTTTAGTGTTAAATTTGAAACACCACTCTAATAACACAAATATCATCATTACATATTTTCTTCAGGAACCAAAGATGGGACATCAACTGTCAAACAACCTAACCCAAGTTGCTTTGGTTCCCTTACATGAGGATGACAAATCTAACATTGACATTGGAGGTAACGAATGCAGTCTGTTAGTCACAGACTAACGTGGAAACGTGACTAGCCTAGTGAAAACAGTTCCCAGAAGTCCTGTGAGGTGAGCCTGTGTGGCACATGTAGAAGTGTGCACTATTATTTACACAGTGCTGTTATTTAGCTTCCGATGATTCTTGTGCATATAGAAACAACAAAAAACAGTATTTTTGTTTTCCTAAGCATAATAATCCAAAAAGATTATTCTCAATATGTTCCAATTTTCTTTTTAGGATAGAGAATAAGAGTGGTCGAGTTTTCTCCGTATAAGAATACGTCACAAATCCTTGGTAAATAGGGGACACTGAGTTATCCTTTTTTCTTACTATTCCTTACCACCCCCAACACATTAAAAAGGATGATGGTGATGCAAAATCCTGCATTGCCTAAATTTAGAATTTCCTGTGCTTTCTAGAATCATTTCCCATGTATGGACCAAATAACAGAGAATACATTTAATGAAGTTTGAATGTGCTTTGCCAACAACCCTGAACTGGTTGATAAGTAGTAGGCAATGAGACCATCCAAACGTGGCTTTCTCTTAGTGTCAGCCACATAGTTTGTAGCCGTTAAATATTAGTAAATTGGCTATTTTTGATGGATGGCCTGAGGTATTAAGTGGCTACTGATAATTTAGTGTTAAACAAATTGCCACTAATAATTAACTTTTCTGACTACTCTCTTAATATTTTATTATTTATTTTTGAGAGAGAGAGAGAGACAGAGCATGAGGGGGTGAGGGGCAGAGGGAGAGGGAGACATAGAACCTGAAGCAGCTCCAGGCTCTGAGCTGTTAGTACAGAGCTCCACACAGGGCTGCGAGATCATGACCTGAGCCAAAGTCGGACGCTTAACCAACTGAGCCACCCAGACACCCCTCTGACTGCTCTCTTAATGTAACATTTCTGTAATATATCATTATCTAGAAAAATCACACAGCAATTATCAGAGGAGCCATTGTTTTAAATCAGTATTTGGTCTAAGTTAGGTCAAGGTCAGCGTTAAGGGCAGAATCTATAGTTTGTGTTTACTAGGTCCAGAATTATTTGACCTTTAAGCTGCTGTTTGGTCGTGCCATAGCTATTGCAGAGAAAGTGATCGTGTTATATCCAATTTCATTGCTAAAATAAATACAAGGTCATTGCCTCCAGCAGGTGACTGGAAAGAATACAGTGTAATCTTCTTAATCATGACGCTCAAAACAAAACTAAGAATTTTTCTCAAGGCCTTTTGAATGTACTCAAAATGTAAATAAATGAAACAATAGGTTACCATAGTCAGCTATGATCAATTTAATTTGGCCAAGCAGACAAAAGCAGTTTCCTTAAATAAGACCTACCCAGGGTCTCATTAGTGCAGAGGGAAAAAAAAAATCAAGGTCATTTTAAAGGTGTATGACTTCATGGTGGAAAATTTTAATTCTCCAAACACCTCCCAGGAAAGAAACCAAAAGCAAGAGGAAAAACAACTGTCACATAGATTTCAAAATCTCATTTAGACCACTGGACAAACACTAAGGAAAAAAGTAGAAATTCTAAATATACTAAGGTGTATTTTTACAAAGTAAGGTTGACAAGGTTGGAGATAGGCATGGGATGTCTCTTATTAGAATGGCATATGGAATTACCACCACACAAGTTTACATACGGGAAAGTGGGTACCTCAAAATTCTAAGGAGGCAGTTTCATGTGAATTTTATCTTAGAAAAAAAGGTCTGTGAATTGATTTTATGAAAGAATAAAAATGCATTTTTCTATTTGTCTTTTAATCCTGCCTTGCCATATTGAGAATTATCGAAGAAAAAGTGATTATAATATACTCTGCTAAAACATATCCATTAAGAGATATTTATTCAACAATATATGCAAATAGATTAAACATGTTTGCTCTATTATACATGTTTCTATTTATTTTCATATATCATGAACTTTATATTATATAATGTACATGCATATATAAAATGAGGGCAATCACCTATCGCAGAGCTTGTCTGAGCTAAAAAATAATGCTGATAGCATTAATGGACTTCTAATCTATTTAATATTGTTTTGCAAGCAGCTTTCAAAACCAAGCAATCTGATCTTTTCTAAATGGCATTATAGTAGGAAAAAGGTCATGTATTTAGGCTGGTAAGCCCATGAGGAAAATAATAGTAAGTTTCCAGTTAGACTCTGATGCTGATAAATCAATTTAACTGTCAACAGCTGGGTCCTACTATTAACACAGATGTGGGAACAGAAAGCAAACACAACTGTAGAAAATGGAAGCAAATACTCAGCTTACGGAAAATGACTATCTGGGAATTGCTTCTTGGAGCAGGAGTTATAAATCAAGGCAGTTTGCCTGTAGAAATTTCTAACGCCTTTCTATAAAAGTACTTTATTATAATTTGGAGATTTACATCTAATTCTATATGCTATATGCTATATGCTATATTCTTCTATCCCAACCCAGGAGTATTACCAAGACAGAAACTGTACATTTGCATTGGCATGACTTATCTTCATCACAGAATACTAGGAGGTAAATAGTGGTGTCCTTGTGCCTCTTGCATATACGTCTTTTGTATCAGGAAGCATTAATGATGAAGAGTTTATGTTTATGCCAGGTATCCTCTTGGACACTTGAAGGAATTTAGGATGAACATCATATCATGTCAGTCTGGGCTCGCTTAATATATTGACTATTATTTGCCTTTTTGGGGGGAACTCATAGTGTGGCACACTCTGACACGATAAAAGCTTCCTTTGTTGAACAAAGGAATAGTTAAAGGACTATAAACTATTATTTCATATCCTGAAAGAATGAAGGCATAGGTACTAAGATGGGAGAGGCTCACAGAAACACTGGAACAGTTTTCCAAGTGGATGTTTATCCACTACTTGCAAGTAATTCCAGAGAGGTACTTTGGATGCAAGAAATCAGTATCTTATGTGAGAGGCTGATACCTTCAAGTCATGGGGAATAAAGAGGAAGAAGCGAACATCAGCCTACTAAGCGGGAGCCCAAAGGAGTGCTGGTAACCAGGAAGCTGGAGCAATCAAGAGTCAGAAGTCTCCTAAGATACTTGAGTAAGTGAGCAAGTGGTCCTACTGGACACCTCAGAATAAGCTATCATACTGGAAATCTTCCCCTCCGTGTTTGTCCTTCACCCTTCTTAACCCTGTTCTTTACTCAGGAAACTGACCCCTGCAGATTACAATTATCTGGATCCCTTGCCTCTGGCTTCCAATTGGATTCAATCATCTGACGTATAATCCAAGGGAAGAAGGAGAATGTGGTCAGTATTTTGAGCTTCCACTTTGAAGAGAGAGAGTTGGCTATGTTTTCTGTTAAAGGTAACTGTTCCTATCAATGCAGCCCCATCTACAAGACTCCCTTTTCTGACTTTCATTGTTGGTAACAGTTCTATGATAACGATCCCTGGGCACTCTGCTATCTCTTGTGGTCGGCAACATCCCACTCACAACCTGGTAAATAATCCTCTTTAGATTTTTTTTTAATTGTTAATTTTTTTTTTATCCAAGTATGATTAACATACAACATTATATTAGTTTCAGGTGTATACTATAATGATTCAATAATTCTATACATTACTCAGTGCTCATCAGAAGTGTACTCTTAATCCCCTTCACTTATTTCACCCATCTTCCATTTACCGCCCCTCTTGCAACTACCAATTTGTTCTCTATATTGAAGAGTCTGTTTTTCTGTCTATTTTTTCCTTTGTTTTGTTTCTTAAAATCTGCATGAGTGAAATCATATGGTATTTGTCTTTCTTGGACTGAGTTATTTCACATAGGATTATATCCTCTAGATTAATCCATGTTGTTGGCAAATGGCAAAATTTCATTGTTTTTATGGCTGGATAATATTCCACTATATATCTTTTTATCCACTCATCTAAGGATGAACATTTGGGTGACTTCCATATATTGGCTATTGCAAATATTCCTTTAATAAACATAGGGGTGCATATAACATTTTGATGTACTGTTTTCATTCTCTTAGGGTAAATACCCAATAGTGGAATTATTGGATCATATGGTTATTCTATTTTTAATTTTTTGAGGAACCTCTGTACTGTTTCCCACAGTGGCTCTGCCAGCTTAGATTCTACTAAACACTTAAAGAAGAGTAAATACCTACCCTTCTCAAACTATTCTAAAAAATAGAAGAGGAAGGAAAGATTAAAAGGCCAGTATTACTCTGATACCAAAAGCAGATAAAGACATTACAAAAAAGAAAACTACAGTCCAGTACCTCTGATGAACATAGATGCCAATATCCTCAACAGGGATTGTATCCAGGGATACAAAGATGATTCAATATTTGCAAATCAATTGATGTGTTACATTATTACAATCATTTCAATAGATGTAGAAAAAGCATTTGACAAAGTACCACATCCATTTGTGATAAAAACCCTCAACAGGGCTCCTGGGTGGATCAGTGGGTTAAGCGTCTGACTTTGGCTCAGGTCATGATCCTGTAGTTTGTGGGTTCAAGCCTACCGTTGGGCTCTGTGCTGACAGCTCAGAGCCTGGAGCCTCCTTCAGATTCTGTGTCTCCCTCTCTCTCTTTGCCCCTTCCCGGTTTTCTCTCTCTCTCTCTCTCTCCCCCTCTCTCTCTCCCTCTCTCTCAAAAACAAACCATTAAAAAAATTTTAAAAAGTACCTCTCAACAAAGTAGGTTTATTGGGAACATATCTCAACATAATAAGGGCTATATATGAAACACTTCCAGTGAACATACTCCATGGTGAAAAACTGAAAGCTTTCCCTCTAAGATCTGGAACAAGACACTCACCATTGTTATTCAAAACAGTACTGGAAGTCCTAGCCACAGCAATTAGAGAAGAAAAGGAAATAAAAGGTATCCATATTGGTAAGGAAGAAATAAAATTTTCACTATTTGCAGATGACATGATACTATATATAGAAAACCCTAAAAATTCTACCAAAAAACTACTAGCATTGATAAATTAATTCAGTAAAGTCACAGAATACAAAATTAGTATACAGAAATCTGTTGTTTTTCTATACACTAATAATGAAGTAGCAGAAAGAGAAATGAAGTCACAATCCCATTTATAATTATACAAAGAAGGAATAAACTTAATGAAAGAGGTAAAACACCTGTACTCTGAAAACTATAAAACATTGATGAAAGAAATTGAATATGATACAAACAAATAGAAGGATATTCCATGCTCATGGATTGGGAGAATGAATATTGTTAAAATGTCCATATTACCCAAGGCTACCTACAGATTTAATGCAATCCCTGTCAAAACACCAACAGCGTTTTTCACAGATCTAGAAGTAGTCCCCTTTTTAAAACCTTCCCTTTACTCTGTAACTTCAGAATGCCATCTGTTCCTGTGGGGATTCTGCTTGTGCAGTGCTTTAGGTAGAGGAAAAACAAATAAATTTTCCTGACAGTCAAGAAATGTCGACTCAAAAGATCAGTTGCTAATAACTCTATGAACTTAAGAAAGTCATTTACCTTGTCTAGGTATCTTTTCATTTTTATTTATTTATTTTTTATTATTTTTTAATGTTTATTTTTGAGAGAGAGAAAGAGAGAGAGAGAGAGAGAGAGCAGGGGAGGGGCATAGAGAGAGGGAGACACAGAATCCAAAGCAGGCTCCAGGCTCTGAGCTATCAGCACAGAGCCCAATGAGAGCCTTGAACCCATGAGCTGTGAGATCATGAGCTGAGCTGAAGTCGGATGCTTAACCAACGGAGCCACCCAAGTGCCCCAGTAAGTATCTTTTTATTTTTAAAATAAAAGTTTATAGTGCTATTATTCTAGGCACAGAAACCATCTGATTATAAGAGAATTGGTGTCTGTTACATCACATATTGGGATACACTGCTTCTCGCATATTAGGGCATATTACTAATTGCTTTATTAATATCCATTTCCTTTTCCTTTTAAAATTCCCAAATATTTGGGATGGCAAAATGGTCAGCATAACAAAATAGTTACTCATACTTTTTGGAAGAATGGAGCAGCCAAGTGATTCATTACTGGTCAATGAAATAAAAGTCAAAGTTATTGGATGGGGTTTCTGGAAACATAAAAGGACGTCCCAATTGGAGTTGCCCTTTATTGACATTTGGCCTTTCTCTTCTCACCTGAAATGTAAACTTGATGGCTGGGGCAGGGAAGCCTTCCTAACAGCGATGGCAGCAGTTGCATCCTGTAGCAAATGGAGGCTGGGTACTGATAACATCATGGAAGTGGCATCTCAGACCTGGATGGCCTATCTTTCAATTTACTACCTGGTAGACCTTATTTAATGCACTTTTTTGAATTTATATAACATAAAGTTGTCTATGTCTCTTTACCTATAGCAAAACATATTCATTAAGTTACACACACACACACACACACACACACACACACCTTAAAACACTGTCAGAACTCTCCTCTGATGTCCCAATAAGCCCTCTCTCCTCTTCACTTATCTTGTATTCAACTCACTACTCAGAATTTACCAGGACTGTGTTAAACCACACAGGGTTTTCATTTCTAATTCTGAAAGTCATAGGTAACTTGTTTACTTTATAAGATTTACTTAACCTACGACATGTCCATTTACAGTTAAATACCCAAGAGAAACTCTTGCACAGGCATGTGTGTTAAGAAGAATGTCTACAGTAGCATGGCTTTTAAGAGCAAAAAACTGGAAACAGTCTGCGTCCATTATGAAATATTAGACTGCATTGAAAATGAGTGCTTTGCAGCAACATGCAATGACATGGATGAATAGGTCAACAAGTTAATTAGTGAAAGAAGCACATCCTGTAGAAAAAAATACACAGCTTTTTAACCTTTTCATAAAGTTAAAAAAGGAAAAAATAAGAGAAAAACGGAGGCAAACTATAAGAGACTCTTAAATACAGAGAGCAAACTGAGGGGTGCTGGAGGAATGTTGGGCAGGGGGATGGGCTAAAAGGGTGATGGGCATAAAGGAGGGCACTTGTGGGGATGAGTAAGTGACGAGTTACTAAATTCTACTTCTGAAACCATTGTTACACTATATGTTAACTAACTTGGAGTTAAATAAAATTTAAAAATTAAAAAAATGAACATGAAACAGTACGTTTTAAAAACTGTACTGTGGAGATATACATGTATGTTTTACAACTGTTTTTTAAAGGCAAGGAACTAAAGCATACAGAATTCCATATTGAATATCAATTTTCTAGGGGCATCTGGGAGCTTAAGCATCTGACTTGATTTCGGGTCAGGTCATGATCTCATGGTTCCGACAGCGCACAGCCTGCTTGGGATTTGATCTCTCCCTCTCTCTGCCCCTCCCCCACTCATGCTCTCCCTCTTTCTGTCTCTGTCTCTCTCTCTCAAATATAAATAAATAAATAAGCTTAAATATCAATTTTCTAATTTACAGTTATTAAATGAATATAACCACACATATGTATGTGTAGACAGAGAGATACTTTCCATTTGCAGTTTGAGACACCTATGTATGCAGCAAAGTTAAATATGCTAAAGGTCTAATATCTATCTCATAAATATCGTTTAGCCTCACTTTTTAAAAACTAATCACACCTCTCCAGAAAACCTTCTCAATTCAGCAGATATTCTTTTCAGTCTCCATTAATTTATCTGCTTAGAAAAAAATATGTATCGATCAAGTATCCCAGCCCTTTTACAAGTCTGCTATTCAAACCCCTTCAGTTACCTTCCAGCCTCTTTTGCATTGCTGGGATGTTAGTGGAAGAAACATCAAGCTCAAAGAGGGGACTTGGCACGGATAACTGCATGTGCTTGAACAGTAACAGACACAAAATCCTTCAGTAGTAATCTCCTAAATCCAACTTCTTTCAGCCCAGCATTCAAAGTTCTTCACAATCGGGGCTCAGTCTACTTTTTTAACTTTCTAATTTTCTCTTCGTCTTTCTCTAGAAACTCCACCATCACCAAACTCCTACTCCACCCACCACCCCCCCCCCAAGAAAAAAACAACCCACGGACTTTGCTGAATCAGAATTCCTTTCAAGAAATATCTTTGTTCACTATATTCTATATGCATGAGAGGCTCTTCTTTCTACAGATTTAAATTCTACCCATTCTTCAAAATTCCTTGGCAATATTTCCTTAGAATTGCTGTAACAATTTCCATTAGTAAATAAATCACTTGTTAACACATTTGTCCCATATCTTCTGCTCTCATTTCACTTGCTCACCATCATATGCTGGGACTTATCCGAGGGTCTGGCATGTGATAGAGGTTCAGTGAAGAGTTTTTGATTGCCTGGACTCTAAAATATCTTCAACTGCTCTCTTCTACTTCTATATTGTAATTTTTAAAAACTTGTATAATTTTGTTTTTCTCTTGTCTTCCTGATGGAAGAGCTATGGAAAGAGCCATGCCTATCACCTACTTACTTCTCTGATCTTGCCAAGTTCAACGCTCATCAGAAGCACTCCATAAAAATGACTGATTTACTTTAAAACAATTAGAACATTAAATTTGTGATTAAGAATTAACTCAACCTGTTACCTGCTTCACTTTTAAAAATACACCACGAAACCAAATGCTAATGACTTCTATAGAAATTAGGAGGTTGACATTTATCTTCCAAGTAAGGTCACCTAAGGTTCAGAATCAAAAGTTACAGGGGAAAACAAGCAAACAGACTAACAATAACAACAAAAGCTTAACACTCTTCATAAACCAATTTACCAAAATATTCCAAAATTTTTGGGAAAAATGTTAGTTCTACTAGTGAGGTGGCTTGGAATGCCACTATTAGTTTATTTCCCAAATTGCATTTGAGGATTTGTTTCCTTTAATAAACCTTAACATATTCCCAGTATACATATTTCCACTTTTATTGCTGACAATGTTGAAAATTTATCTAAAATGCTGAAGTATCCTCTCAGTAGTATTAATCAACACATTTGTTTAGATTAAACCAATAATTCAATAGAAGAAAGAGAATTTCTATGACCACAGTCTAGCCTGAAAAACATTTTCATTGTTTTCATACCACATATAATATACACATATAGAATCATACAGATATGTGGCTTATGTGTCACTCATAGGAAATTATCTGCAACATCACTAAAGATAAAATGTGTTTTAAATCAAGGAATTATTTCTTATAATTTTCATTAGCAGTACATAGTTTGGGTGTTTAGTATGTGAACTCAGTGAAATCAGGGAAGACAGCATCGATGTTTTATTATAATTATCTAGCTTACAATGTCTATCACACAGTGAGTAATTATCAACAGATAAGTGGTGGGTTATGATTTTCTTGCCAAACCTTTAAACTTATCCCTTGTTGCACGGAATAGTATGAAGTCATTATCATAAATTCAGTTGCAGTGGTGTATATTCACAATGTCTCTTCTTACCTTATTCTTACACAATAAAGTACTTACTTGTAGAATTTATATTCACATAATACTAACTAGGTCCATCTGTGTGGCATTTAATACTAAGAAATCTAATTAAGGGATCAAGTTAAAAAATCATGCACTAAATTCTTGGAGATAAATGGCGTGAGTACATGAAGTAACTATAGGTTAATTTCTGGCAACATATTAGTAATCATATCAAGACGTCAAATAATCCTTTCGAGTATTACAGGGTGATTTAGTAATGTTAGCTGAGAAGATTGCAGAGGATATTTCATATAAAGATGGTAGTGATGGAAAGAAAGAACAAAGAGAAGGGATATGTGAGGAGAGAATAATCCAAATTCGATGTAAGTGAGAGAAAAGAATCAAGTAACCACACAAAAAGCTAAGTAGTGTGGCGGTGAGAGACTACATGTTTGAGCTATTAGAATTATTCCATGTTACAGTGAAAAATGAATTACAAAACCAAATAAATAAAATGAATTGCAATCACTGTGATTCTGGACTAGAAAAGTAATGTCGTGATTTGTGTTGTTTCATCCATTGATCGATTAGGAGATTCTGATGACAGGAAGCTATGACATGTAATCATGTCAGGAAGAAAGAAAGCTGGCAGATGAACTAGGAGACTTTACCTATAATTTAAATACAAAATAATGATGATGTGAAACAGACAGATGTTTGGGAATGGCAGAAGAAGGAACACACGTGAGGCACATGACAAGCCAAAATTTAAAACTTGATGACGTAGAAACGAAAATGAATGAATCGTGTTGCTATACTTCTGTGGAAGTGAGAAAATAGATACCGTGTATTTACTTTCCTGAGCCTAGAGAAGCAAGATTCTTCCATTCCTTCCCACCTTAAGAATGGCTTCATCTGTCCCTGCCGTTTACTCTATTTAACTGTTTGAATGGGCAAACTTGTTTAGCTAAAGTGTGATCACTCACAGAAAGCTCTCAGTTCTCTTCATGGAGAAACAAGAACAGGTCTTTTTGTTTGTTTGTTTTTAAGTTTATTTATTTATTTTGAGAGAGAGAGAGTGCACGCAGGGAAGGGGCAGAGAGGGAGACAGAGATTCCCAAGCAGGCTCTGCTCTGTCAGTGCAGAGCCCAAGATGAGGCTGGAACCCACAAACCATGAGACCATGGCCTGAGCTAAAATCAAGAGTTGGATGCTCAAACAACTGAGCCACCCAGTTGCCCATGTAAAGAGAATTTTAACAGGATCTGTCCCTGAGGACAGTTCAGAAGTGCTTAATATCTACTCCCCTTATGAATTCTGAGAAAGTTTCATTACATATTGAACTGTAGGGGGAGATACATATTTCTTCTCCAGTCACCTGGTAAACCAAAGGAAGAGAAAAATGTTAAACTTCAGTGCAGAGAAAAGGAAAAGTGTCATCTGAATTTACTAAACAACAACAACAACAACAACAACAACAACAAACCGTAGATGTGTATATGGAAGGCATATACTTCCTGTACTAGGAAGGCATCTTCACATAGCCCTGCTGTGCTTCTAATGAGAGGGATCGATTGCTTTGGCATAACCAACATTTTCTGTGCGTCCGACTCCTACGCAGCCAGCTGATACTGGTCAGCTCTGTATTTCTTAAAATGTTTTCTTCCTAAGGTGGTTTTTACTGCTGCTTGTTTCCAAGGTACCAAGAGCTGAATACATTGCAGTTTTCTACCCTTAAATGTCAAAACAAACAAACCAAACACCGGGGGCTGTCACTGGCCCATATGTAAATCTTTTGTGGGTGTGACCAGCGGTGTAAAACCCAGGTGTCAGTTTGTTAAAAACATTTTAAGAATTCCACAATTTTCTGTGTTTAGGGTTAATTTTTAAGCCTTATAGCTTCTCTGCTGCGAAAAATCCTTTTGCCTCTTTCTAAACGATCTGAATATTTACATGTTCTCCAAAATCTATTCAGCCTTTCCTTTTACATAGCCCTAGTTTCTCTTGAAAATTAACTTGCAAACATCCAAGGGTTTTATGAGATTTGACCAACTTGTGTATTTTGATGACATGATTTGTAAAGAACAAGGTATTATCTTATCGCATTTATTTGTGTTGGAAAAATGTGATATTTCTAAGATATCGATCTGTATGTCAAATGTATGGTTCAACAATATTGTTCTTATTTTTACATATTGTTTTTTGACAAGTTATTTTCAAAACTTTACGATTAAAACAAAGTATAAAATTCTCATAAAGAATATGTCACCTTGAAGTTTGTCAGATAAACTAGGAAAACACTTTGAATTAAGTATTAACCCATAAAAGTTTTGATTACCTCACCCTGGTGAAACTACCTGATTGAAATTATGGTACAATATGTCATTACATTGTTTCCAAGTCATTTAAAGTATAAGGGAGTATTCCATGTCTTTATTCAACTAGTCTTTGGCTCGGAGGAAAAATCCTACTTTGCTAAGATGCTATGGAGGTAGTTCTTGATTACTTTCCATTTTCAAAACTTCAGGGTATTATCTGAAGGAGAACATTATGTCTCTGGCTTGTAAAATCTGTACTATGGTGAAAAGAGGGTGCACTTTGGAGTGAGACAGTTCTTAAGTAAAATTCTTGCCTGGCTTCTCACTAGCTGTTTTACACTGGGGAGCCCACTTAATCTCTCTAAGTCTGTACTGTCCTTTACAAAAAAATACAGATAAAGCCTGAAGAATCACTACAAGAAGTAAGTGAGATAATGAATGCAAAGTCCCTGGCATCTGTAGAAACATAACTGGCGGATACTTAAACACAAAAACAAAACAGCTATCCTACATATTCCCACTATGTAAAAATTAAACAATATTGTACAATTTCATTTTAGATGTGATTTTAGTCATTTTCAAATTTTTGTCATGGATTCATTTCAGCTGTTTAGTGCTAATGAGTTTTGGACTTTCTCTTATTCAAAATTTTGATTAGCCACGTCAAGAGTCATTTAAGCCTTTGTTTTTACTTCCTCTCTATCACGATGTCTGCTTTTCAATCATTTCAGTGAGAACTTGAAGCAACACAGAATATTCAAGATCACTTTTATTTATTATTGTATTCCTTTATGAATTAGAAAATGAATTCTATTAGTTAACTTTGTGTAATTTAAGTGGTTAACAGCTAATTTATACACACATTTAATATTAATTTTAACTTACTAGCAATGAAGACAATTGCACATTTCTCTTTTGAACAATTTGTATGATTTGTAAAATTTTACTACTTTCATGTATTATTAAATTAATGCATTATTACCAGTCCGCAGTTTTTGAAAACAAATTTGGCCTAGAGACAATATAAGAGAAAAACAGAAAGGCAGAAATGAATAAAATAGTCCATCAAGGGGAGAGAAAAGGCTGAATTAGAAACAAAAGGATGAGAAAGCCCCCCCAAATGCTTTAAAATATATTAATGCTTTAAAATATATTAATGTAATATATAATTAATATAATATAATATAATATAATATAATATAATATAAAAATATATATAATCTGAAAAGAGAAGAGAGAAAGGAATATAGATTCAGAGGAAAAAAATTGAAACAGAAGATATTATACCAGGGGAAATTATTATACAAAATAATAATAATGACCAGAACTTACTAAGAAATTATTATGAGTTAAGTAACTATTCTAAGAGCTTTAAATGCTTTATCTATTTTATTGTCAAATAACATTAAGAGGTAAGGATTATAATTATTTTTTTTTCACAGCAAACAGAATGGTTGAAGAGATTAATTGGCTTCCCAAGGATCACAGAGTTTATAAGAAATTATAGCAATTATATCATCAAGATTTTGTCCCTACAGCCACATGCCATAGCTATGTATTATTATATAACAAGTCATTCTAAAACTTATGGCTTAAAATACAACAGTCATTTACTTTTCTCAGGAATCTGAAATTTGGTGGGGGAGGGGATCAGCAAGAATGGTGAATGTCTGAAGTCTGCAGCGTCACATGGGGTTTTTCAACTGGGGGAGTAGATAATCCCCTTCTAAGATGTCTTACTCATACAGCTTACAAGTTGGTGCTGGTTATTTATTAAAATTTCAGCTGATGCTGATGGCTGGGGAGACCTCTTAAATCTTTTCTGTTGAGAGTGTGAGGACATGAACTGCGTGAAAGGTAAGGAAAAGAAGGTACAATCAATTAATCGATCCCAGTAGACTGTAAAAATTGTTAGAATTGAGGCAATGGAGTGATCTGGAAAGCTATGAGGTGGTGGTTGACAGCAGTATGTTTGGAGTTGAGACTGGAGCAGACGTAGAATTAGTGATGAAAATGACTATCAAAGACCAGTGAGTGGTCATGATAGAATGGAGATTATTGGAGGTGATGAGTTCAAGGTGCTAGAAGAGTCATCTATTTGGATATTGGAATCCGCAAGAAAAACAATAGTAGTTGTGGACACAGTGGCAGTGAGCATGCAGCTGAGACCTTCAAAGAACAAAGGAAACTGATTTTCATGGCTAGGAGAGGTAGTGGGGTCAACTGAGATAAGGAGTGGTAGTTAATGACATAGTTATGACACCAAAGCTGGATGTTTTGGGAAGAAGAGAACAGACTTTAAGCAACAACATAAATAAAAATCAAACTAGTTGTAACTCCAAAATTATACTTTGTTTAAATATATGTATGTATATATGTACACATGTATATATGCATATATGTGTATTTGTGTATGTATGTACACACAAATCTCCCAATATATTTCTTTTAAATTCCTGGATAATTAAATGAGCATATTACAGAACTGCAATACTCATTAACTTCTCTGTTTTATAGTTCAGGATATTTTAATTACCAAAAGCAGACAACAACAACATTCCCAATGAAATCACTTATCCTCAATAATTTGCTGATCCGTTCTCCGGTAATGAGATGGTTTTAGTCAATGTTGTGTTTCCACGCAGCAAGGCATAGAGGCTCGTGCTTCTTTTTCTTCCTTTCTCCTCTTTTCTGGTCAGCCTGATACAATATGCAATTTTTGTGTGCTTTGCTGAAGGCTAAAATGCTCAGGAAACACACATTTTTCAAACTAGTTGGTTTCCTTTCTTGAGTGAAGCTAAAATGGAAACCATGTTTGTCCTTTCTTGATTATGTCTGCAAGTCTTCATTACGTCTGCAAGTCTGTGTCTGATGTATAGTGGGTGCTCAGTTAATGTTTGTTAGATGACTGACTTGAAATTGCTAAAATATTACACAGGGGAAAATTGCAAAAACTCTTGGTTTACTCTCAAACCTAACAATGTGATCTGAGGGAAAGGATTGATTCAGGAATGATGATTTAGTTAATCAAATTGGAATAGTGTCAGTGCCAGAGAAACATGAAGATAAATCCCTCACTTCCTATAAAGTACATTCAGGAGAGTTGATTTAATAGCAGGCGTTAAGTTATAGCTCAGAGAGCGCTTTCCATTTCTCTGGAGAAAATAAAAAGAAATGAATTTTAAGTTGCTTATGAGGGATTTATAGACTTAATATTTGAGCCTTGCGACACAAGGTAATGATTTATGGAGAAAGTGGCAAAATTTTCATTTTTATATAGGTGTAATGAGATTGTAGGTTCCTAACTGTTGGTAAGATCCCTGGAGAGATGTTTAGAGTCTGTCCCAAAAGACATCTGCCCTAGCATTATTTCAATCCAAAAGGCTTGCACAGTACTAGAACGAATATCCCTAGGCAGGCTTTGACATGAAACAAAGACTATTATTATTTGCACATTGGACAAAGCTCAGTCAGTAGGAATCCAAAGAGAAAGTGGAAATAAAGATTTCCAAAAAATAGAAAACGGAAATTAAAGTGGATACAAGCATAAGCGAAAAGACTGACATTTTCCTCAGAATAAATTAAATGGACTTAGAATCATCAGTATCCTCAGTTTTAGGCTGATGAGGTATTTGGCCAATGCCTGAATGATAATAAAGAGTATGGATGAATTTAAAAGAACTAGTTTTGCCAAATTTTGGCACTAGAGGATTCCATTGCTAATAGCTAATACTTTTGAGTGCTGACTATATGGCAGATGGGCTAAGCATTTTCTGGACAGTGTTTATAAATCTTGTAACAACCCAATGGAGTGGGCATCATTGGGTGTTTTGAAATGTTGAGAAGGAAAATGCAAAATAATCAAAATGAAGTTCTATGTTCATAATATATCAGACCTATTTTCTAAAAAATATGGTAATTTCCAGAAAAAGCAACAGATTATTAAAGAATTTTGTAATCACAGGTTATATTATTTCTTTTAAAATGACACTGGCTATATTATCTTTATGTTAAGACTAATGCAAGAGGGCCCAAAATCAAAGCTAATTAAAAATATCCAATATATTAGAGTAAGAATAACATTAATTCTATTTTTGGGAAAAATTAAGAAAATATCTAGCTAGTTTGAGATACAATTAATATTAAAAATGAATAAAGTATGTAATTATGTAAAGTATGTAATTTATGCATTAAAAAGGAAAATTTATTGGTTTGGAAAAATCAAAAGAGACATGAAGTCAAGGACTAAAGCTTCAATATTATTAAGACATTTTTACCCTTCTGATGTATCTCTTACAGAACATAATTAGTCAATAAAATATATATTTTAGTTTTAAAAGTTTTTTAGGTTGATTCTTTTTTTTTCTCTTCCTAATTTTCTCCGAAAAATCAATCATCCCAGTATGTAGTAATTTTTTTTAGTAAAAAATATATTTAAAAAAAGATGAGATAGATTTGGCTTTTTGGTAAATAGGTTACAACAAAAACAATTAGAAATATCTATCCTTAAGATAATATCATATTTGTATTCTAGAAAATAGTCCTTATTAAAAACAAGGACTAAATTTTACAAAATCATAAAGATCTGGTAGACATAAAAGAATAAGTAGTCATTCATAATGACTCTTGGACATAGGTTATGTGTTTAAAATCCATGAAAATAATAAAAGGTATTACATGAGACTTTGTTAACTTGGAATCTAATAATCAAAATTCTCAATGATATTTTCTTTTAACATTCTTTAAAGAAGAGTCAATTCAAATAAACATGCCAAAAAAAAATGTTAGAAATAAACTCACCCAAACATAAAATTAATAATTTTAACAGAGCTATTTTTTCTTCTATAGCACGTTTCAAAAAACAAAACAAACAAACAAACAAAACAAAACAAAACAGTCTGCAACAAATGAAATATTGACATATTTACAAGATAGTGTAAAGTGTAAAGTACAAGATATTTCAGATTTGGAGTCTGCTCCACAGACCTCCAGAAACCAAAATATAGTTCCTGCTCACTCGGAAATTCAATTCTACTGAAGATTTCATCATTTGTACATTTTATCTGGATTTCCTGAATTATTCCGTGAGTGCTAGCAAAAAAGAATTTGAGCTTCAGTTTTCTCTATATTTACAAATATTTAACATACATATATAAATACATGACTATAAGAATGTATAGATAGCACTTGTGTGCAATATGCTGTATGGCTTCTGTGAATGTCAGTGGAGAAGGCTCCTTATGGCACAGATCTGCTTATTCCCACAGTTTTACTTCTTGTTGGCAGTAGATTACTCAGAGTCTCAGGGTTTGTCCAATCAGCTTTAACTAAGTCCAGCACACATAGCCAATGAAGAATTCATTACCCAAACCCAACAGACTACTTGAGATGCTACAGATGTTCTTCTTAGTTCAAACATCTGCTGCTCAAGACACAGAGAAAGTTCTGCATTTTACCACACCTGTGTTACTTGCTACATTTATTTATTTCATATGGGAGGCTAAATTAACCCACTGAATTTTGAAGTACAGAGGTCACGGATTACAATATAATAATAATGAAACAGCAATCATTTATTCATAAGCTAGTAAAAAGAAGGGATTATAAATTAACAAGAGCTCCAAAAGAAAAGTGCTTCATTCAACTTCCATTTGCCACGGCAAGTGACAGAATATATTTTGTTAACTGGTTTACGCTGAATAATTTTGGAATATTACACACATAATAGTTCTAGAGAACACCTAAGTCATTGGGTTGTCACACTATACTCTCAGCAGCATTAATAGAGCCTTTGAAAGATGTGGTGGGAGGGAAGTCTGGGCTTCAGGGCCGGACCACTATTTCAGACAGAGGCTTTTATTCACACGTTTACTTATTTGACATAATGGTCTCCAGTTTTTCTGTGAATAAAGAATTCTAAGGCTAGCTACTAATAGTCCAACTTCCTCATGTTACAGACATGTAAGGAGAGGCCACAGAATATAATTCTAATTTACAAGATTAAATAGTGCAGTAAGGGAAAACTTGGATTAGAACCCAGGGCCTCTAATTCTCTATCGGTACGGTCTGCTCTGTATAATGTTGCCTCCCTAATGTTAACACATCAAATATCCCTGCAGTTAGACACATGTGAGTGTTGTCAGTCCAAATCGACGAGAAGTCAGAATCAGAGTATTTTAAAAAGAAATGTAGTTCTATTGCCAGTTTAACTACCAATTGGTAATTACACCAGCAAAGGTATTTTTGAGTATATGCATTGGGGTAATGACTTAATGCATATGAACATTTTAGAAACTAATGAGACATACTCAAGCCACATAGGTGAACCAGTTCCATCGTGTCGTCATCAACATGAATAAATGTAAATTTCCTATCAATGTGATTATACAACAGAAGTTCTGAAAATGGTTTTACTTAATATATTTAAATCTCGTCTTTACAAATAATTTGCTTAGAAATACGTTCTTCAAAGATAATGAAAAGGAAAATTTCATTCTGATTCCCACCAAATAACCAAAATTCTAAATTTATAGTGTTTGAATAAAGACATTTTATTATTTCAAAGGATATATTTTCCTAATGTTCTCCATTCATATTTATGGTATGTATATGACAAATGTATCACATTGTGCTTTTAACCCAGTAAACAACTTTGAAACTTGAGTATATCAAAGTGAATAATAATTTCCAATTGAGGTATGCTCTCAGTAGAGAAGAAAACGGCTTAGAATCTTCTCTGGCTAGATCGATAAAAAAAAAAAAAAAAAGACAATAGCAGGTGCATTAATTATCTATTGATGTGTAACAAATTACACTAAAACTTAGCAGATTAAAGCGACAAATATTTATTATCTCAAACAATCTCTGAGAATCAGGGAGCAGCTGAGTTGGGTGCCTTTGGCTCAGAATCTCTCATGAGAAGGTCAGTCCAGAAGTAAGCCAGGGAGGCATCGACTAAAGGATGGAGAATCCACTCTCAGCTACTCCAATGTCTCTTGATAGGAGACTTCAGTGCCTTTCCACTAGGCAGCTGACACATGAAAACTGGCTCCCCACATTCCCCTGTGCCAAGTGATCCCAGAAAGATGGAGAGGAGGAGAACCCAAGATAGAAGGGTTACTGCTGCCATACTTTATCGGTAACATAGAGCAATCCCGGTACAATGTGGAATGGGATTACATAGGGTGCAAATCCCAGGAGGCAAGATCATCAGTGGCCGGCTGGCTACCAGCCAGATGAAAAAACAATGTGCTGACACATCCAATTTTGATCACCTAAAAGATGTGCCAGGCTGGGGTTAAAGTGGAATGTGTGGGCTGAATTGTATTCTCCCCTCCTCCCACCCAAATTCATAGGGTGAAGCCCCAACACTAGAGTAATCGTATTTGGAAATGGAGGCTTTGGGAGGATAGCAAGTCTAGAGGAGGTCACGAGGGTGGGATCCTCATGAGGGGATTAGTCATAAGACCTTATAAGAAAAGACCAGAGAGCGTGCTCTCCACTAAGTGAGGATACAGTGAGAGAATAACCTTCTGCAAACAAAGGAGAGAGCCCTCACCAGCAACCAAATTGGCTGACACCTTGATCTTGCACTTCCAGCCTTAAAAACTGTGAGAAATAAATATCTGTTGTTTAAGCCACCCAGTCTGAGGTATTTTTTTATTGGAAACCTGAGCTAAGACACTAGATGATAAAGTCCTAGATGTTGAGACAGAATGGCCAAATCATTAAAGAGTTTTTGAGGCTTGGATTGAGACATACCTGAGTTAACTCAGCACTGCCATGTGTAGTGGCGAAATTAACAAATCAGAGCTCTGGTTTCCTCACTTTCCTCACTAATTGGGATTAGCAATGTGCACTTTAGAATTGGTGAAGATTAATTAAGGTGATGTGCACATGAGGGTTCCTAACATATAGAGAGCATAATTACTAAGTAAAGGACCAAGTAGAAAGTGGCATACTCTTTTTAATTTGGCATATAATAATTGCTAATATGTTTCTTCTAGCCCTACCAACAGAAAGAATATGCATTTAAGTTATATCTGTCTTCATAGCAACCACTGTGAAAATAATTATACACAGCTATCA
Source organism: Panthera tigris (assembly GCF_018350195.1). Taxonomy (NCBI): domain Eukaryota; kingdom Metazoa; phylum Chordata; class Mammalia; order Carnivora; family Felidae; genus Panthera; species Panthera tigris. Next base: position 201,767,529 of record NC_056660.1, on the reverse strand, counting down.
AATGTCTAATATGACAGAAATCACATGAAAGAATTCTGTAATGCTCTAAATACTCCTCAGGTTCCATGAATAAAAGATATATTTAAATTGATAATCTGTGTGCATTCTCATTTCATAATTATATTTTAAAAACACTATCTCTATTTAATAAATTATTTTATATTTTCAACCCTCATCAAAATTTCACTGGATGATCACTAAGAAATATTTTCCTTATGAGCTCAAATGTGCTTTCTCTTCAGAAAAGTAGCAGGTGATGGAGTGAAGAGAGAAAAACCCAAAGGAAGCCTGAATGTATTTTTTTTCTTAAACTGAGTTATAATAGATGATTCAAATAAATCCTTCTCTAATACAATCCCATATGTATATCAAAGTGGCTGTCATGCACATTGATAAAATTAAATTTTAGATAAGAAAAAATATATCATCAGGGAAATGTCACAAACCAAATGATACTTCAGTCATCAAATTAAATGCATAGAGTGATTTAATATTGTCTAATACAGGTTTTTTTCTAGCAAAAGAAAAGAAATAATAATAAGTTAAAATAGGACATATTGCAAACATGTTATCTTTTGCTTTTTTAGAGGGAAATGAGTCAAATTCAAATCTCCCTTCATATTTGAACAGAGTTCTGTTTTGTTTCCATGAAGTTATTTTAGGTCCCCTGCATCACTGTATAAGTAGAGAAAGGTAAAGCAAATGGCTCATAGAGACATGAAAGATTCTCTCCAGGGTTAAAAGAAAACAGCCAGTTAACCAACACATTATTTTTATAATTGTAGCAGCATTTTAAATGGATTCCTCATGATTTCATTTGATATAAAGGCAAGTACACAGGGTACTTTTAACCTTTTATTTGTTTTTGAGACAGGGAGAAACAGAGCATGAACAGGGGAGGGTCAAAGAGAGGGAGACACAGAATCCGAAACAGGCTCCAGGCTCTGAGCTGTCAGCACAGAGCCTGACGCGGGGCTCGAACTCACAGACCGAGAGATCATGACCTGAGCCGAAGTCGGCCGCTCAACCGACTGAGTCACCCAGGCGCCCCCACAGGGTACTTTTAACAAAGACTTCCTGGAGGTAGTGATATTAAAAGAGATTAAAGGAAAGGTAAAAAAAAAAAAAAAAATCAAGCATTAATATTTGACATCATTATATATATTGACAAGGAATCAGCTTCACCTTGGAAAAGATGTTGAGAATCCTTCAAATAATTAAGACAGAACCATAAATCACAGAGCTCAAGCATCACTAAAGGTCTGAGACTGCTAGAAATCAAACATTTGTTTTGGTTTCTCTTCACTGAACATGATACTTGAGAAAATCAAGCTTACCCTCGATTATTTCTTTTATAGTAACAAATTCAATTAAAATGTAGAACTCCCAGGACAGGATAATTGTACCTACAACAGTGCTTGGCACAGAGACAAGACAATCAATAAATACTTGCTGACTGACATAATGAAAGAATGACTAAATCATCTGCCTTTAGAGTACTATGAAGTCTGCTTAGTATTTTTATCTAATTAATTTCTTAGCCATTCCTACCTTTAAGACCAAATAAAGTCAGGGCCCCTCTTCTACCCACCATGCTAGGGAATATGTGACATGTGTTTGCAAATCAGTCTGGCCTATTTATGTAGGCCACTGTGAGTCCTTGCTCTCCCCAGGTGCCAGGTGGCCGCTGTCCCATTGCCGGACCAAACTCGCTGCTGTGAGTTCAGGTCAAACTCACTTGCTGCTGTGCATTGCTCTGCCCAGCTGCCTTGAGCTTGCATGATGCAGAGCCACCTCTGTGCTACTCTGGACACCCACGCTTGTCCCAAACCACTGGCTTGTCAACTTACTTAGACATGTGCTCACATCACTGCCCCTCAGTGCCTGGTGCTGTAGCTTTTTCTGTGAAATAGGAATATAGGACTCTCTTCTCTGTGTTTTGTCTTTGTGGGGTTCTCACAGCACAGGCAACTGGGTCTCACTTAGCAATCCATTTTAGAAAGGATACCCCCCCCCCCACATCTTCTCATTGTTTACAAGACCCTTTGTGATTTGACTGGCCCCAAGTGTCTTTGCAACATCATTTTTGAACTCCTCTCTCACTCTACTCCAGATATAGGAGTCAGCTTTGCATGCATTGTCCCTTCCTCCTGGAATACTGGCCCTCCAGATATTTGTGCAACTCATCCCTTCAATTCCTTGAGTTCTCTGCCTGAATGCCATCTTTTCAGAGATGCATCTAAGAACTGTTCCATCTTAAATAGATTTGCTTGACATAGGGCACTGCATTCTGTTCTCTTGCTTTTGATTTAACAGGATTTGTGCTACTTGGCATTACCCTTTAAAGGCTTTATTTTGTTTATTTTCTATTTTCCTGGGAAAAATAAGACAACCACGAGGGCAATACTTTGTTTTATTGCCAATAATTTCCCACTAGATCATTGGGTATAAAAATAAAGAGACAGATAGGTAGGTAGATAGATAATAGGTAAAAAAAAAAAAATAGGTGATAGATTAATGCTACTAAAGCATTCTAATCTCATTTGAATAAGTGGATGCAAATCGATCTTGTGGTATGGGGGAGGGAGTGTTAAACTTAACTGTATATAGGATACTTTCCTAAATCTTTTTTCAGTCCAGCTTGAAAGACTTTTACATTGCTCAAAACTGCCTTAAAGCAGCTTTTACATACTTGAAACTGAAGACCATTTTTCTTATGATAAATTTAGGATGCTGGATATATATTTTTTTATTTTATCACTGACATAAGGGGAATGCAATATACCCTAAAATTAAGCCCTTCTTTATCTGGGATACTTAGAATCAAAAGCTTGAATTCCAGGTCCCCTGAATCATGTAACTGTTTACTAAAGCTCTAGATCTTTATTTATTGATTACTGGATTGCTCATCAGATACTTCTCAGCAGGAGGTAACATGAGAAGTGAAGAAGACAACAGATACTAATTTTGAGAAAACCATTCCCAACAGATTCTGCTTGGTGACTTTTTGTTGTTTTTCAGTAACATTATAACTGCAAGTGCATTATTATTATTATTATTATTATTATTATTTGCCTTGTAATGACAAAAATTCTCCTGGATAATTTTGAATGTTAACTTGTCTGTCTTTTTTTTATTTATGAATTTTATCTAGCCCATTTCTTTCAATCATAGCTGTCTGATAATTTATCATATTATTGAAACAAATTGTCAAATGAGTTAGATTCATGTAAAAAGAAAGCCAAATTGATGGAACCAGTCTGATAAGTTCAAGATGAGCCACCACTGTGGACAAAGTCCCACTCTCCCATCTTCCTCATGTGCCTTTAACATCAATTGATTTTTCCCTTCTTGTAAATGGAAGAGAAAGGAATAATTCTGTTAGGGTCTGAGTCTGAAAGAATTGATGCATATAGTGGCAAAGCAATAGGGTGTCAACTTACTAATTGATTAATTTGAGAAGCGGAAACTGCTGGCTTGCTGGCTTGAAATCAGGCTTGCTCGTGTTTTTTCTTTGGAATATACACGATTTAAAAAAATAATAATAATTATGTAAAATAACGTATAAGTATATACAATTAAATATTATATTATAATGTTTTTATGTCTACAAAACTATGACATTTCCCATAAAAATCTGAATATCAAGCTTTCCTAACTCTGGGCATCACTGGGCATAAATTTCCACATGGCAATTACCAGCTGAAATTAAGAAGTGGCTGTGTCCCTTAGAGAGAATAAGTCTTATCTAGTTCATTAGAAGCAACAGGATGTTTTTTGTCTTATATATGGTCAAACTCACACATCTATATCACTAGATTAGCTCCTGCAGGCCTTTGAGTGTTCTTTCCATTTTAAAGTCAGTTTGGTCAGGTCAGACAATGCTTGGGTAATGACCTTTAATGGAATTGACTGCATTTTCTTATTTATTTATTTTTCAAAAGGTATTCAACTTGATAGTCTCAAGTTGCCATGTGATTAAAGAATTTTTTATGTACAGTAACATTTATACATTAAATAGTATTTTTAGAGAATAAAATTTCCTCATTATTTTCGTTGAGCTACTTGACCCTTATAGTAGTTGGTAATTACTGGTTTCAAAAGTCGGTGAAACATTTTTCTTTCCTGTCATGTTAAATGGAATATTATAAACTATATTAAATTACTATTTGGTAATTGAGATTTTAGGGACCACCACTGTATATTCAACTATAATAAGCTACAAAGAGGCACAGAATGGGGCACTGGATTGGGCTGACTCAGCACTAATCCTTCGTCAAGAATTATTTTTTAGAATAAATTTCAGACATTTTCCCCCTTTATAGGCTTTGTATAGCATGTTTTGTTAATATTAATGAGAAGCATTACAGGGGTTTAGTTGATTGGTTGTTTATTTCATACAGCTTTAACACCTTCCTCCAAGGTTTGCTCTGGATTCTCTAATGAAATGGAATTTCACAAATGAAAGACTCATAGAGAGAATGAGTTAACTTATAACCTGTTATCTCTTTTACTTAAAAAAAAAGATACACATTTTTTTGAAAACTTCAGTTCAAGTTTCCATAGTTTGGCTGCAATGAAAATAATCAGCGATGGAACAAGCAGATGCAGTGCAAGTATCCTAGATATGGCATTATTTTTGTTGAAGTCAATTGAGAAATACACAACTTCTGGCTTTCTTCCCACAAGTTAAACAATAAGTCAATCTCTTTCTCTGTGCTCCAAATGGAAACTGGCAAATGACTAATCTACAAGGATATTTTTGTTATAATTTTAAATATTTTCTTATTACTACTAATAACAAAAAATAGAATAAGTATTTGTAAGACAAGATGTTAATAGTCTACGAAATGAGAGCCACATGCTTCTAAGATTCTCAATCAATCAAGGTGTGTTCATTACTGATCTATCATAATGAGTGATATAAATTCATGAACTAAATTCAGCTACACAATAAGAGATGTACCACAAGGAAAAACACTTTGAAAAGCAAATAGCCTTTTCAATACTTAATTGAAAAGATTAAGTGTAAAAATAATAAAAATCTGTTACGCAGTTTGGCATAATTCCTTTCTCTCTGTTACGCTCTTGTAGTTTTTTACATATATAGGTGTGCTTGAAGCTTTCTTAATACCTAAATACTATGTTAAATAATCAAGTGAGTTATTTGAGAAAGGTGGTTATTGAAAAACAAAGTTAATTATTGATGTGTCACAATGTCCTTAATTTATCTCACATACAAATGAATTCATAAATGGATCTGAATTAGTTCTAAAAGCCCCATTTCCGGAATAAAAGTAGATAACCAGTGAGCACTTACATTTCAAAGACATAATTAGATACCTTCTAGTCAGAAAGAAAATTGGCCGTAGAATTAAAAGATCTTAGAAACTGATGCCCACAATTAAACTACATTTTTTTTCTCATAAAATACGGTTGGTTAGATTTTCTATTTCATTAACATGGGCAGAATTATTGACATATATTGAAATTACAGTCATCAAAACCCTATGTTTTTTCACATGTTTAGCTGAGCTACGTTTGAGTCTTGTACCTGTATTCTCATATTAATATAAGACCTTATGTTTTGAAAAATTCATTCTATTAGACTCAGTTCATCCTCTTACATAAGATGTGCTTGTATATGAATCTATAACTCAGTATATTAGCCATTTTGTTTTTGCTTTGTGTTAGCCACATCTTTGATGGCTTCAACTAGGTTATTATCAGTATGTTGAAAAGTTCTCAGATCATACTAATATGTTGAAAACACTCATATCTTACAGAGGTCAACTGAATATCTTCTATGTTGATATCAGTCAATCTGCATTTTGGGGTGTGGGAGCAGAAAACAATCAGTTATTAACCTACTCAATTCTATTTTCTGTTAGTCCAAATATTTAATTATAAAATATTATAAAGAAGTCTGCAGAAAGCCTGGTATGAAGTGCATGTGCCAATGTAACCTTCATCTCAAAAAGGACATAGTGGATTGGTATATGTACTTAGCATGGTTTTCAACAAATTTTCAACAAGACTTTTTTCACCCCCTCTCCCCCATGATATCTTCTAGATGAAAGAAGAAAAAAGATAAGAAGGCTGATCTGGTATGACTTGCTTTCATTAAACCAGCGCCTGCTCTGACCAAATACTGTCTTTGCTTGATGCTCACAAATAATTTCTTTTATTACTTGGTGCAGAGTCTTGCTTGGAATTAACATCAAACAGGGGCAGCTCAGTGGCTTAGTCGGTTAAGTGTCCAACTTTGGCTCAGGTCATGATCTCATGATTTGTGGGTTCAAGCCCTGTGTCGGGCTCTGTGATGGTGTTCACAACTCAGAGGCTGGGGCCTGCTTTGGGTTCTGTGTCTCCCTCTCTCTTTGTTCCTCCCCCACTCACACTCTTGTCTCTTTCTCTCAAGAGTAAATAAACATTAAAAAATAAAAGAAAAATAACATCAAACATATCAGGTTACAATTTTCAGCACCTTTCTTCATTTTCTCATCGTAAATCCAAACATTATTTACATATAGCATGGACAACCAGTTTTTTCCCCATTTTCACGGTTTATCAAAGACCCTATGCAATCAGTCCATCATATCTTCTCCAAGATATCACCATTTTAAGGTACAATTGGCATGGGCCAGGGGATTGAGCTCATTTAAAATACAAAAGTATTGACTCTGAATTCAATTTGCCTAGAGCTTATTACAGTGTATTCAGTTTACAATATTCTGCTTTCACAGTAGATGCTATTAAACAAGACTGAAAATACTCCACTTACATTCTGTCATTTATTATTATGCCATGGATCCCAAGTGAAGGGTCTATCCATTTCCTGTCTTTGTTCCAACTATTACTAAATGCCATTAAAGTTTCTTTCATTCTAAATGTTATACATAGCTACTCTAATGGGTTCAAACCATTTTCTCCAGTATTCTGTAGGAGGAAGGAAAAGAAAAGCAAAGTTACATTCAAATTCTGTTGATTTCTTTAACAAGGCTTATGCATTATAAACTTTTTCTTTCTGTGCCTTTTAATATTTCTAGCTGTATGGTATATCTGCTTCTACTTGAAGCTACATCAAATCATTTTTAAATGGGAGAATTATGAACAAATTTATAGACAAGAAAACTCAATTTTGGCTTATACATAACTACAACTATTAATAATAATTTATGTGTATTGAGCACAGAAATGTAATAAGAACTCTTCAATATATTTGGCATGCATAAGCTCCTCCATTTACTTCAAAACTTTATGAAGTAAATATAATTATCATCCCCACATTACAGATGAAGAAACTAGGACACAAATAGATTAAGTTACTTATTCAAGGTTACACAGCTAGTGAGTGTGGTAGAAACAGATGAATCTAAGCAATCTGGTTCCAGAGCTTGACCATGCTTAACCCTTTATAATACCATTTCTCTTGTTTAGTTTAAGATTACTTGCATGCTTTCTTTCAGATTCTTTGATTAAAACATTTTTTTAAGTTTATTTATTTTTGAGAGCCTGAGAGAGAGCGTGAGCAGGGGAGTGGCGGAAAGAGAGGGAGAGAGGGAATCCCAAGCAGGCTCCATGCTGTCATCACAGAGCCCAATATGGGGCTGGAACCCATGAACCATGAGATCATGACCTCAGCCAAAATCAAGAGTCAGATGCTTAACTGACTGAGCACTCTTCCTTTCAGGTTCTTAACACTTAACCCTAATGAATAAATTCTTCAATTTTGGTTGGAGTGGACTCTCGTCATTTCTGCTGTACTTTAGGAAATCAAATTTTGTGAATTAGGCAAGTCAAGACTTCATCATTACTGGGCATTAGGGAGAATAAGTATTCATCTCCATCGCCTATATGCTTTCTAGTGCTAGAGTGTGCCATGAATCCTCTCACATTTTTTTAAAATTTTTTTAATGTTTATTTATTTTAGAGACAAAGACAGACAGAGCATGAACAGGGGAGGGGCAGAGAGAGAGGGAGACACAGAATTGGAAGCAGGCTCCAGGCTCTGAGCCATCAGCCCAGAGCCCGACGCAGGCTCGAACTCACAGACTGCGAGATCATGACCTGAGCTGAAGTCAGACGTTTAACCGACTGAGCCACCCAGGCGCCCCCCCTTTATTTTTTTAATCCTCTCATATTTAATTAGTTTAGCACCTTCTAGTATGCCCTTTAATAATATTTCTTTATTAATTTTTTTGGAAGTTTATTTATTTATTTTGAGAGACAGAGGGAAAGAGAGGGTGGGGGAGGGGCAGAAAGACAGAGAATCTCAAGCAGGCTCCACACTGACAGTGGGACTTGTACTTAGGAACTGTGAAATCATGACCTGCGCTGAAATCAAGAGTCAGAAGCTTAAGCGACTAAGCCACCCAGGCACCCCTGTTAATGTTTTCTTTATACTCTTTATTTCAGTCTTCTCCAGCATGCTAGATTTCTAGTAGGTGTATGCCTATTTGACATAGGTACTCCTCCAATTAGGTCAATTTTTTTCAAAAAGTCATATTTCAACCATAAATTTTCACCTACCTAATTTTATAATTTACTTTAGGATTTAAGGCATTCTGCCTAGAATATTGGAAATCCAAGGCTTTGCTATGGTTATCCTTCAAATTAGTCCCTCAAGAAAGGTTTTGGTAAGCTCTATATCATGAAAATAATAAAGGAGAAGGGGATTTCTATTTTACTAATCACCTGGACATATGATTTCTTCATTCAAGGTTTCCAACAAGTCTTCATTCTTTTTTTTTAATGTTTATTATTTATTTCTGAGAGAGACAGATAGAGCATGAGCAGAGAGGGACAGAGAGAGAGGGAGACACAGAATCTGAATCAGGATCCAGGCTCTGAGCTGTCGAGCACAGAGCTTGACACGAGGCTCGAACCCATGAAACATGAGATCATGACCTAAGCTGAAGGTGGACACTTACCCAACTGAGCTACCCAGGTGTCCCAACAAATCTTCATTCTTTCATTAATGGGAAATAAGAAACAGTACAAGTAAGGAGACTGCTATCCTAGATCCACTTCTGTCATTAACATTTTATTTGACCTTGAGCAGATATTTTTAATGTCTCCTTCTCTATTCATAATATATTTATAACATTGGTTGTTATATGTAAAAGTACCTTTAAAAGACAAATAAGCTTTGTAAAATATGACACTGTAAATAATCCATTCTTTATTCACGACTGAATAAAGACAATTTGCTGAGCATGGTTGTGAATGGATGTCACAAAACTACCAGATGCATAAAGAACCAAATAGTAATAATACCTGATTACATATACTAAATATTAGGATATGTGGTAGAAGTTACAACTGTTACAGAAATTATAATAGGTTATTATGAAAAGAAGTTGGCAGAAATATACCCATAAACATATTGTTTACTTACTAGATGAGACATAAAAGATCTTAATAAGAATATAGCTTAGTGGGGTGCCTGAGTGCCTCAGTTGGTTGATCATCCAAATCTTGATTTTGCCTCCAGTCATGACCCCAGGATTGTGAGATCCAGCCCTGAATTGGGCTCAGCGCTATGAATGGAGCCTGCGTAAGAATCTGTCTGTCTCTATCTCTGCTCCTCCCTTTCCTGTGTATGCTCTTTAAAAAAAAAAGAAGAAAAAAAAAAAGAATATTGCTCAGAAAAAAGAAATCTAGAATTAAGATATTAAACAACAGTTGGCTATGATAAAGGGTATAAGTTTTTTGGTTGTTTGTTTTGTTTTGTTTTTTCCATTTGGAAGAAAGAGCAGATTCAAAGACACCTATTGACAATGCCAAATGGCCTGCATGGTTGGAACACAGCTGAAAGAAGAAAAGGCAATCTACCTATATTGCATTAGCTCTTTGACTCCTATCTCCTAATTCCATTTTTTTTCATTCTTCTGTAAAATAATTTGTGTATTCTCCTTCTTGTTTCTCTCTCAACTTTTGTGGTCATTTAATTCCCACAGAATATTAAGCCACTATGACAATTGGTCTTTTCACACAATGCAGTACGATATAAACTAAAGGAGAGAGAAATACATTAGAATACTTTAGAACATGTTACTCTCATAAATTTTCACATGTAAACAGCATTCAGATCTATCCTGTATGAGGTTTCCATGTTTGTATGCTTCTTTGTATAAAAACCTATATGTGTTTGAATCTCTTTTTCATATTTCTCTAACGAGCTTTTTTTTTTAACTTTCTAATGTTCCGATAAAATAACAAATTATAGATAAATAATAACATTCTTGCGTGAAATGGAAAGTTACCCTCAGAAGAATGTTTCCATAAATGTTGTCAATTAATACACAGTCTAATCTGATTTGCCTAATATTTAGTGTGTCAAACTACTGTGTTTTTTTTTTTAATTTTTCCTTAAGAATTGATGACCGAGTTGAGAGCAAAATTATGAAATTGATAGATGGAATGTAGCCATCATCTGGGATGCCTGGGTGGCTCAGTTGGTTAAGTGTCCAACTGTTGATTTCCACTCTGGTCATGATCTCAGGGCCATGGGATAGAGCCCTGCGTCAAGCCAGGCATTGGGCTCCATACTGAGCTTGGACCCTGCTTAAGATTCTCTCTCTCCCTCTTACTCTGCTCATCTATTGCTCACGTGCATGTGTGTACTCTTTCTCTCTCAAATTAAAAAAAAGAAGAAGAAGAGGGGTGCTTTGGTGGCTCAGTCGGTTGAGCATCAGCTTAGGTCATGATCTCACAGTTTGTGAATTCAAGCCCCATGTCGGGCTTTGTGCTGACAACATGGAGCCTGGAGCTTGGAGCCTGCTTTGGATTCTGTGTCTCCCTCTCTGCCCCTCCCCCACTTGAGCTATCTGTCTGTCTCTCTCAATAATAAATAAACATTAAAAAAAGAAGAAGAATGTAGCCATCATTTAATGGAGCAATAATGTTTTAATTTTAGTTTGGGAGCAATGGGGAACTAGTAATGGGTACCACCTAAAATGGTATTTTTCCCAACCATCTTATAATTTTATTTAACTAAGTAAATTTTTAAAAATATCAATCAATAGCTGACATTAGAACAAATGCAATAGTTTTTAAAGAATTATCTAAAGGACCAAAACATAGTTGGTGGCAAATTGAAATGGTCTAACTGAATTATGTTTTCATTCTAATACAATTGAAATAAAAGATTTTTCTACTGAAAGTCCTTTCCTAACTTGCAGGATCTTAGATTATTACATTGATCACAATAGCAAAGGCTAACAGATACTCTGCGTGTATGTGTGTATATATATATATATATATATATATATATATATGTATATATATATGTATGTATATATGTATATATATGTATATATATATATACTTTGGTGTACATTATAAGTAGACATTTTAATTAATATTTATTCCTATCTTTAGAATATATTTAGAGAAAAATTTTGTTGAATTTAATATGCTCTAGAAAATGCTAATGGAATATAGAAAATATATTATGGCTCATTGTTATATATCTTTTTATGAATTACAAAAATATGACGTCAAGTTACACAGTTTCCTAATTTTTCATCATTATCAAGCTCATACATTATCAAGCTTAGAAGAAATATTTATACAATTAGAAGAAATGTTTACGGTCCATAGATGGACTCACTCATAACTCTATGCATGGAGCATGAGAGAGCATATTGCACAACAGAGCCAGGTGTTAATTAACCATTGCTTACATGGAGCCCTGTTTCTGAGGCACCTGGCTGGTAATACCAGAAGAGTACTTAAATGTTGATCACATTGGACCCACTGCTATATCCTCAAAGCATAGAGAAGTCCAGCCAATGATTCTAGCACATATTTTTAAGATTTTATCGGAGAAATTGCCTACGCTCGTTGGAATGTTGTAAGGATATATGTAAAATAACTGAAATAAACTAAAGATTCATGAGCCAAATTCAATTTTTTTTCATAGAATTACTCATTCCCAGAATATATTACATCTTTAAAAACAACCAAATACTTCTCGAAAATGATGGGGTATATAATGGGACTGTGAAAATGTTCATGCTAAGATTTAGAAAATGTTCTTGCTATTCTTTTCTTACATCCCTCACTTATCACATGGCTTTCTTCATGTCACCTCTGATTCTGCATCACATTCTGGGATAGCATATTTAGGTCAGTGGTAGTGGGCGGAGAAAAGAAAAGATGAAATAGGATGGAAAAAAGAAAGAAAGAAAGGAAGAAAATTGTAGAGAGCCCTCCACTCTGGGAAGTAACTATATATCTTGTCCTAAAAATTATATGAATATAGGTGAATTAATCTATATAATTCAGGTCTCTGCAAGTCTCTCTTTTCTTTAAAAGAGAGAGATATAACATCGGTCTTTTTAGAAAGAGGGGGCATTCATATGAATTACCTGATATCCATATATCTGTACATGAACTAATACGACAGAAATAATTCATCTGCTATTCTCTTGATTCCCAGGTTGAAAACAATGTTACTATTTTATTCCAGACTCCATCAATTTAAAACAATATTTCTCATGTGAAATCTAAGTGAGAAATTCAGAATAAGTGGGAAGATACAATTTCTTTACCAGGTTCTTTTGGATTTAAAAAAATTTTTTTTAAACGTTTATTTATTTTTGATACAGAGAGAGAGCATGAACAGGGGAGGGGCAGAGAGAGAGGGAGACACAGAATCTGAAACGGGCTCCAGGCTCTGAGCCGTCAGCACAGAGCCCGACGCGGGGCTCGAACTCACAGACTGTGAGATCATGACCTGAGCCGAAGTCGGACGGTTAACCGACCAAGCCACCCAGGCATCCCAGGTTCTTTTGGATTTATGGCAGCAGCAAAAGGAGAAACCTTAACCAACATACACATAAAAAACACAATGAGTTTTTCAAATATTTTCTTATATATTGCAAGTTCTTTTAGTGGTACCATTAATGTATAGTTGCTCTCTGTCAACATGAATTGAAAGTTGATTATGACTGAAACTCTTTGTCCGTGAAGTAGAATGCTATGGTAGGGTTGGCATTAATTCAAAGGGAAATACAGATTTCATATTGCCTGCCTCTGACTTTATTTAAACCAGGTAACCATTCGCTGAGTTAGATTTTTCATCTGTAAAATGGGAATGAATATGTTTTCATGTCATTCAGAATAGATAATATGATACATGTACTTTGTACTACCTTCATGTAAGTTTTCCTAACATGTGTATTTAGAGAAAATATTGGACTGCAAGATATTTGGTTTCTTTTCCCAATGTTAATAGGTGTCTCTTGTTAGATAACGTAATTTAATGTATGGTGCTTCTTCTAACTATTCATTGCTTAAAACTTAAGAGGCAGTCCAAATAAGGGGGGAAAAAACGTTTCGAATTTATGGATTGGTCTTATTATTGCTAGAGAAATTTAACATAGTCTGAGAAAATATATAGTTTAAGTAATATCCTTTATCTTTCTCTCTTAAGGAACTACAATTCATTTTAAAGTTTTTCTGAAATGCACATGTCATTTGAAAACAAAATACCAGATCAGAATTCATTTCCATATGTTCATTCCCATAAAAATATACATGTCTGAGAAGGAAGAACGCAGTATGTGAACTGTTTCACTTTTGCGATGAGGTCGTGTTTCTATCCAATAGAGAACAGTCACCAGGCTGGCTTTCCTAATAGGCAGAAACCAGGATGGCAAAGTAGAATCACAACACTCAGCAGGCTGCTGACCTACTTTATTATTTTAACTCATAGGAGCTATGAATGCATTTTTTCCCAGTAAAGCTACATAGTGATTTGTCAGCAAATTAGTTACCTTTGTTAGGACTTTTAAAAAATTCTGTTAAGGCAATACATTCTATTTTTAAAAAGTCAACAATATAATAATACAATTTCCAATTTATAGAATTTCAAATCAAAAACACTTAGCTAGACTTCAAGAGAGGAGAGATCTATCTTTCATTCTTAGTTATATTATCTTGGTTATATTGTTTGAATCATTACTTAACTAGTTAATTGGGCTTTGTAAAACAAAAAGTGAACCTATTTTAATTTTGTCTTTATATATTTTTTAGACTATCAATAGATAATATCTCACATTTCAATGTTCCAATGTTCTACTTGTATATGGGGATTTGCATATAAGCAACGTAAATCCCGTTTTTTTCCCCAAATCATTTGCTTGAAACAGGGAATACCAATAAACAATTCTTTGTACCCAAGTGCCCCCAAAACACATTCATTTTGGTCATTACAGTCTGTGAGCTAGAAGTGACTGACCTGTCTCAGTCCCCAGTCTATTGAAGATTCCGGATACAAATCCAGCTGATTTGTAGTTGAAATAAATGCGTCTCTATTTTGTCTCTCCCGTCTTTTTTTTATGCTCCTCATAGACTTTATCTAAATTCACACAAAGCTGCCACTACCACACCCTTGTGTGAATTAGAAAAAAGTAGTGCTTTCTGGGCTGCTACATTAGGAAAACAAAAAAAGTGGTTTGTAAGAATGGCTACACTTTCAGGTGTATGTAGCTTGGCAAGGAAGAGGGCAGCATTTAGCTAGCACTTTCTCCTTGTTTAGGAGTGTTTGGGCAGTGCGTACATTTCAGAGGCCTCAATTCAAATGCATATTAAGGGCTTTTGCACATAATTTTCTATTCCCTTAGATTAGAAAATCAAAAATTTAAATCTCTACTCTATAGTTTTCTGCACCTAGAATGACGTGGAGTGAATGAAAGCTTGTTTGAGTGTAAGCCCTACGAGGGCAGAAACATCCTCATTCTCTAGTGTATGTATGTTCAGTGCCAAAGAGAATGCCTGGCCCAAAGCAAGTACTCCGTAAATTACCTAAATGAAAGAATAAATAATACACACTCATTTCATAGTTGAACTACAGGAACGTTGTGTGATTTGCCTAAAATCTTAGAAGTTTTAATGTTAGAGGAGATTCCGGAATGTGTGTCTCTAAATTCAATTCCGCCAGATTTTTCCCTTCCTATTCTGTTGTCTAAATGAATCAGGATAAGCTGTGTTATGTTGTGGACTGCAAACTAAAAGGATGCCTCTGGAGAGAGAGGGGAGAAAAAAAAAAAGAACTGGAGGGTTGCAAACCAGCTTTTCAATGCTTAGACCTATGAGTGAAATATGATACTAGCACTCAGAGCCTACTGACCATAACCAGCAGAGGACCCCATCAGAGGAAGAGAGTTAGAGAATGTGGAGTGTGTGACCATTTGGTTATTAGTAATACACTAATAATCTGAGATCCATTGTCTCAAATAAAAATGAAATTCTGTAGTAATCTAGATTTTCCAATCAAATCTCTTATTTTCTCCAAACAGATATTATTAAATAGACACTTTGAGACATTTTATATATCTTATTTTCTGATATTCTTAGTATGGTTATATAAGTTATATAAGCTTCACAAATTTTGGGTATTTTTATATTGTCCGTGAGCTGCCAAGTGATTACTTATCTTTGAAGAAATAATTTGATGTACAAATTACTAAAGCAAAAACTATCCAAGGAAGAACAAATAAATGCATAACATAATAACTTCTTTACATATAATTTTCACATACGCTAGGTAATTACCTTTTTAGTATATACCACTAATATTTACTTAGCAACATATGCAAGGTTGGCATAGGATTTGTGGGGCATGCAGACACTGATTAAGACATACTGTCTGCCCTCTAGAATAGCATCCCTCAAGATGAGGAATGCACATGTTCCTTCAAATCACAACAAAATGAAACATCATAATAAACCATCATATAATATATACATAATAAAACATAGCATAAATAAATGAAAAATATAATAAACAATATAATAAATGAGTTGGCTTAAATTATTTTGATTATGGTATTACTCAAACAAATATAACAAGAAAACTAGATATGTTTCTTATCCTTATAATTCTTGTAAGGTTAAAAAACATAAATTTACAAATCAAATACTAACAAAATAATAAATCAATAAGCATATCTAAAATAAATTCACTGTGATGGATAATGTTTTGCTGAAACCCAACAGTTGCATACAATGTAAATTTAGTGTTATTATGGCACTAGTTTTGCAGATTAGTTTCACACACTACAATACAATTGTGTGCTATGTAAGGAGTGACTTAGTTTTCAAGTCCATCTCTCCATTTTGACTATGGTGAAAATTCGGTACAACATTTAATATGATGTCATTTACCCTTCATTTGATAGAAATGGATCATTAATCATTAAGCCCATAAGCCAGAATTATTTTATATGGCGCAACGTACTTCAACTAGAAAAGCAAAACCATTCTGTCCATTGCCTTTTAGTTTAGTTTTGCAAAACTAAAAGGCACCTGACAGAATGGGAGAAGATATTTGTAAATGACATATCAGATAAAAGGTTAGTATCCAAAATCTACAAAGAACTTATCAAACTCAACACCCAAAAAACAAATAATCCAGTGAAGAAATGGGTAAAAGACATGAACAGACATTTCTCCAAGGAAGACATCCAGATGGCCAACCAACACATGAAAAAATGCTCAACATCACTCATCATCAGGGAAATACAGATCAAAACTACAATGAGATACCACCTTACATCTGTCAGAATGGCTAACATTAACAACTCAGGCAACAACAGATGTTGGTGAGGATGTGGAGAAAGAGGATCTCTTTTGCATTGTTGGTGGCAATGCAAGCTGGTGCAGCCACTCTGGAAAACAGTATGGAGGTTCCTCAAAAAACTAAAAATAGAACTATGCTACGACCCAGCAATTGCACTACTAGGCATTTATCCACGAGATACAGGTCTGCTGTTTCAAAGGGACAAATGCACTCCCATGTTTATAGCAGCACTATCAATAATAGCCAAAGTTTGGAAAGAGCACAAATGACCATCGACGGATGAATGGATAAAGAAGATGTGGTATATATATATACAATGGAGTATTACTCGGCAATCAAAAAGAATGAAATCTTGCCATTTGCAACTACGTGGATGGAACTGGAGGGTATTATGCTGTGAAATTAGTCAGAGAAAGACAAAAATCATATGACTTCACTCATATGAGGACTTTAAGGGACAAAACAGATGAACATAAGGGAAGGGAAACAAAAAGAATATAAAAAACAGGGAGAGGGACAAAATAGAAGAGACTCATAAATATGGAGAACAAACTGAGGGCTGCTGGAAGGGTCGTGGGAGGGGGGATGGGCTAAAAGGGTAAGGGGCATTAAGGAATCTACTCCTGAAATCATTTTTGCACTATATGCTAACTAATTTGGATGTAAATTTTAAAAAATAAAAAATAAGGTTAAAAAAAAAAGCAAAACCAGACTCCATATTTAGGGCATTCAGATGATTGTAGATTCATAAAAGATTTACCTTGTAACCTTTCACACTACCACCAATATATATGCATGCATTCACAAATCACTGGGAGAAAACCCATGGACTCCCTGAGAATAAACCTGCAGACTTCAGTTAGAGAAACACAGCTACAGGAACATATTATTTAGCTGCAAATCCTTCTTTATTCTGTAAAGTCACTCCCTAAATTATGTCAAAATTAATATGTAAATTCAAAATGCATCATAGTTTTTACTTTGTTAGGTTTTTAAAATGAATATTTCATGATTTTATAATATAAACCAAAAACTATTATCTCTAATCAGTTTAATAATGAGCTATTATAATTTTAGTGTGATATACCTAAAAACATAATCACAAAATATGAGAATGACAAGATTTTCAAAATTAATTTTATTAGATATTAATTATCTGACCAATCCAAGATATTCATTTAGGCAGAATTCTATAACTCAAATATTTCTTGAATGAAATATTCTATATGAAAGGATATATTAAAAATAAATGCAGAGCAAGATAAATCCCTGGTTAAGTTGGATTTTGCAAGTCAATATCTCCCACCTCATGAATTCAAGTAGCCCTCTGTGGTTGGTGTTTGAGCTTTTAAAAAATAGCTTTTAAAGAATTCTTTCAGTGAGGAATTTTTAAAGACTGCAAAGGAGTTAGCTGACAGGAACTGGAACTACATCTACAGACTTAACTGCAGATTAGAAACAGTTAACATAAGAATATAAATATAAAGAACAAATTACCAGTTATCGATACAGTATAGTTATTGCATTATTCTGAATTTCTCATTATAGGACATATGTGGGTAACTAGCTGGTGATATACAGATAAGGATAAAGATATAAATACAAATGTGTTTAAGAAAGATTGAAAATACATATAAAGAGACAAGTATATACATATACATGAAAATATGGTTAAGGAGGATTTAAAATAATATTTAAGAATATAAATCATTTAGGAATGCAATATATGAAAAAGAAGGAGGGTGTAAAGAATCTGTCCAACACTCTAATCTTTACCATAAATTATTTAGTATCAATGTCAACTGTCATAGTATAATTGTCATAGTATAATTGCCAAGAATGACTAATAATCATGTCTGCATCTATCCTGGCTTCTCACTTTTTGCCTTCCCAATCTGATTTTGCTTGTCCTACATCTACATCTCATATCCGTCTTATTTAGTGTCAGAGCTCAAATGCTGACTTTCGAGTGACTTTCTAATGCAACTGGGGTGACTACAGGTTTCATTTCTTGCCATTACTTTCCTTAACTATCTTTTTACAATCTATGCAACAAGATACTCTAATGTGTTTTAGAACAGAAATTACAGAGTCTGATAGACAGCATTCTAATCTTGGTTCCATTGATCTACTAACCTTTAGCTTTAGCTAAAGTTTAGCTAAACTTTAGCTACTAACCTCTAAAAATGTCAGGTTTCTGGACTGTCAAATGGGAGATAACAGTGCTCAACTCATTCTGTTGCTATGAGGACGAAATACGAGTGTATTTATTTTCTTAAATTTTTTTAATGTTTATTTATTTTTGAGAGAGAAACAGACAGATAGAGTGTGAGTGGGGAGGGCCAGAGAGAGAGGGAGACACAGAATCAGAAGCAGGCTCTAGGCGCTGAGCTGTCACCACAGAGACCGACATGGAACTCGAACCCATGGACTGCGAGATCATGACCTGAGCCGAAGTCAGACACTTAACTGACTGAGCCACCCAGGCGCCCCATTACAAGTGTATTTCAAAGCACAGGGGCTTGTATACAGTAAGCAAGATATATACATGTCAGGTGCTTTTATCTTATATTGGATTTTTACTTCTTTATGAGTCCCTTATTGTATAAATACACTTTGTTTTGTTGTGATGGAAGACTTTCCAGAATTTGATAGTTTTAGGATAGAAAAAATGATATCTTCAAGGTCAAGTGACACCATGGGGATTCCCCATAGATACGAAAATTGTCTTTTTAATGGTCATCACCTTCATATCACTAATAGTCACAAAATATATCCGGTCTCTAGGGTTGAACATAGACTTAACTGTTTCCTACCCTTGACATTAAAATTAAACATGAAAATATTGTCAAATAAATGTGAAAGAAAGAGCTGATTTCATAAGTAAATTTGCCCCTCAAAAAAGATGCAAGAAAAAAACCCGTAAACTCTGGAAAGGTATTTTGTATGACATTAAGATATAATAATAAAAGTTTGACTATGTTAAATACAAACACACAAACTCACAAAGAGCACATGCAGACACATTTAAAAATGATCAAGATACTAAAACTTTTCTTCATTAAATTTGCTTAGCACTGGATATATTAAGTGGCATATTGCTCTATATTACAATTACACAAGTATATGCCTTTTATGGACACCCCCAAATAAACATTTTACTATTTTAATGAAGACCATTGCTATTTTTCCTGAAAGATACCTAAGAGAAATTTAGACAATAATTACTTGCTAACTTAAATATTAGTTGGTGCCGGTGAAGAATCATCCTTTGGTAGTAGCAGTAGTGTTTTTATACTATACACTCTGTTAGTAGCTAGAATATAAGAGCTGTTGCTTTTTTTCTCCCCATCCCCCAATATCTTAATAATGTCTTCATAATTTTTCCTTCAGTGATAAGTAACAATCAGACAGACCTATAACCAAGAAGGTTTCATAGTTTTGAAAAGTGACTGGATCAAATGCTTGCTTTAATGTTTAGGTGCAGAAACAAAAATAGAACAAGTATTTCTCCAATGAACTTTCAATAATGAGGCTAGATTACAATAAACTACTCTATCAGGCACTGTTCTAGGCACTAAGTACAGAACAAAACAGACAAATTCTTTGACCTAATGGAATTGACATTCTGTGTAGAGACACAGACAAATATAAATCACAGACTGTGTGTGTGTGTGTGTGTGTGTGTGAGTGTTACTAAATATTTTTAAGATAAAATATAAACCAGTTGGCTTATATTATATATATAATAATAATAAAAATATAAATATATTTATATATATTTATATTATATATATATATATATATATATATATATATATATATATATATTACCTATATAGCAGACAGAGTGGTCACACAGTGGCTTCTGTGAGGCAGTGACATTTAAGTAGGTACAAACGAAATGAAGGAGAGATCCAGGTGATTATAAAGTCCCAAACAATGGAGATAAAAGAATACAGAAGGCAGGGAGAGGGAGGGTAGGAAGGAGGGAGGAAAACAGGTAGTCACGAAGAGAGAAAGAAAAGAAAACCAGACTTCTTAACACGTGATGTAAACCACTCTTTTCTTCAAATATGAACCCTGAGCTATTGTTGTTAGAAGAAAAAAATGTATGTTCTTAAGATGTCTATGTCATTTCTATAATAATAAGCCCAGAAATTAATATGGAACACTTCAAGAAAAAAAGGGGGTATTTGATTTATGCCAAAGTTAAAGTTTTGTGAAAGTCTCATAAAATTTATCTTCCATAAAATGTCACATATAAGAGAAGTCTAGTCCAAAGTATAGGTAACTTAAACAATATTTTATTAAATTAATGTAATTAAAATGCTATATATGAAGAAATATGAGAACTTACATCAAAGGAGAACAAATCTTTGTGAATATATAAATTAAAAATATTCACTAGTGTTTCAATTCCTTTGTAAGTACTGTATAATGTAGATCAAAATGCATGTTTTTTAAAAAGAACACATGTCCTTAGCCTTAAATGTGACTGTGAATATACCTGTGTAAATCAAATTTTTATTTACCAGATTTTTAAATATTTAAATATCTTTCAGGGTAAAGTGTACACTTGAAACTAATGTAACATGTCTATACTCAAATAAAAAATTAAAAATTAAAAATAAATAAAGGCTTTACTTTCAACATGAAGCTTTCCCTGTCTTCCCTAGCAAAAAGTACTATCTGAGATATCATGCACATCACACAGATCTCATTGCGCCTGTACTGATGAACACATCTCTATATGTTTTAACAACACCTAGAATTGCATGTCTCAAGCACAGTAAATGCCAAAATCAAGTTGAAAGAAAGGAGTTATTCCAAGCAGTAGGTAGTTTTAGAAGAACATTGCACCACGATTATATGTATGTGAGAGTGTACATGTACCTTTGAAATAAAATGTCTTCCGTATTCACAGACTAAGATACCTAAAAATAGATCCTGTAACATATACATCCCCAGAACCATTTCGTGTGACATTTAGTTGTAGAAAAAGCAATAGAACATTTTATTTTACATCCATGAAAGCCAAATTAAGTTTTCTCCAAACATTTACAGAGAAGAAATTAGACCATTCTGACATAAATACTTAGAACTTTTTGGCAAAACACTGAATACGCAGAGTATAAAATAATACGAATTACTTACAACCATTTCATTCAGAGACACCCAGCAGTCCGGTGGGAAGTCCTGCAGTAGTGGGACTAAGAACTGAAGACAGCCATCCCAGTGGCACAGGAGCAACATCATGCCGATGAGGTTAAAAATTCTCACCACCGCGCTGGCAAGGTCATATGTCATGTGGAAAATCTGTTGACCAAAATATAAAATCAATCCTTATAATTCTTATCGTCAATTTTCTTTAAAGTGAAGAATACTATCAATGTTGGTAGACACTGACATTATGTAGTGTAAGTATTGATTTAATAAAAATATGTAAAGAACTTTACAAAGAGAAACAGAGGTTACATTTCTTTACCTTTACCTTGAGGCCTGGCACTCTGCTTTCTGAGAATTGCAACCAGATGTGGGTTCTCCACAAAGTACAGGGATAACATAAACACATTAAACGCATGGATCATGTTTTATAAAGCATTTGTTGGGCTGATTTTCATTTACTGTCCTTCTGCACATTTTGGCAATACTGTTTTAAAGAAGTTAACAAATTTGACCCTCTTCTCTGAATCTCATCCCTATTAAATTAAAGGATTTGTTAACGGGCCAAAAAAATAATACCAAACAAAACCACAATGACTGAAAATCAGTAGCAAAAATAGATTAATTTCAAAATATAAAATAATATTGAGATTTAACTGCAGTTAACTTTATAGCTATATGAATGTAGGTACTTCTTTTATTGAACATGAGTAGTGGCCTCTGAGATAAAAGCTTGTCTGAATTTGGATAAAATACAATTGGGTCTCACTTTTAAAAAATTAAAATTGTTACTTCCCTTTCCTGTGAATCTTTCTTATTTATATTTTCATGAAATCCAATATGACAGGTAAGATGATTTCAGAAAGTACAAAAATTATGACAAATCAATGATCTCTATCATAATTTTAGAATTGTGAACTTACATATAGCTCGATATCTATAACTTTTCATCCATCCAGTTATTACAAGAAATAAAACTAGAACCTTAATCCTTCCTTTAGCAGCTCATATATTATATCACTCTCTACTGCTAATATTTCTGCTTATATTTTACTTACTCTAGAATAACAAAACCCACTTGGGAGCAGACCTACATTCTAGAATAAACTTTTTTTTTCCTAATTGTTAAAAAGCTACTGAGTCAATAAAATTAATAAATATGCATAAATACACAAAGAAACAACACCTTGAGGTATTCAGATTCACATTGTTATAATTCAACAAAAGAATCATCTATTTTTGAAGTAATGAGGACACCATGGATTGAAAAATTATCTGAAACAGAAAAAATAACCCCACAAATTTTCTGTTTTGATTTAGAAACTATATCTTTGTAAGTTAATGCCTATAATTCTTTAAAAATTTTTTTTAAGTTTATTCATTTTTGAGAGAGAGAGAGACAGAGCATGAGCAGGGGAGGGGCAGAGAGAGGGAGACACAGAATCTGAAGCAGGCTCCAGGCTCTGAGCTGTCAGCACAGAGACCGAGGCGGGACTTGAACTCACTAACCGAGAGATCATGAAGTGAGCCGAAGTCAGACACTCAACCGACTGAGCCAGGCTATGTCTATGCCCCTAATGTCTATAATTCTTAAGAGATACATACTGATATATGTAGAGGTAACATGACAGGACAGCTGGGATTTTGCTTTTATAAAATCACCAAATCAGTCTTTAATTAAATGTTTTTCACTTTGATACATTTTCTTTTGGCCATTAATTCGTTCTTTAAACAATCTTCCTTTTTGACATAGTAATTATAGTGAGAATTCTCACTTTCTTTGTGGGAATATACACAGTTCTGAATTCCTTTTAAAAGTAAGATAGGGGTCCTAGATTTTAAAGGCAACAGATCACATATTTTTATATTCAGACAGCTATCCACAGAACAATGAATTTTAAAGAATTAAGAATTTTATTTTCCTCTAAGTTACTTTTTAATTTGGTTTTGTATTTGGCAGACCCATAGAAAAGTCCTTTCAATGTTATTCCCTCTGATCTTCCTTGGTCACTAAATTTAAAAACAAAAAACTTACCAAAAATTTCATCAATAATTTCTCATTTGAAGTAATACAATAAAGCATAATAAAAAAGCTTTCTGTTATTAAAGTAGTAAATTAAACCCAACATGGCTTTAAACATTTTCTATTTAGTACTAGAACCCTATAAATATTTATCTAAGTATTTCCTGACAAAATGGTTCAATATGGGTTTTGGGTAAGTGTTGCATTGCTGTGAAATAGGGTTAAGTTGCAGAATATAAGCTTCTGGATCAAACAAGGAACTCATCACCTTTCAACCTAATTGCCTGAAGTAAAGAATATCTGAAACTCTCTGCCAAAGTCTATAAATTATAAGCATGTGGGTAAACATGTAATTATGAGACCTTAGAGTGAAGTCTGGGATGTTATAGAGGACTAGGTCCCATTCTTTATACATATGGCTTTTATGGCTTTACCACTTTCTTTGTGAGGAATTAGATTCTTTTTTGTGGGATTTTATGAGATTATTTATTGTAATTAATAGCACATGCTGTAATTCAACAATTCCTTTAAGAAAATGCTATTATTTCTGAAATGTTTCCAGAGAAATAGAATTACCATTTTCATAAAGGAAGTTAATGGTGACATAAGGTCTTTCATTACATATTAGAAATACATTGTTTTGTTTTGTTTTGTTTTGCTTCCATGTGATTCCTGGACTCCTATTATAACAAGATAAGCCCTGGAATTACTATTTTCAACCTCATAGTATTAGTAGACATAAATCTACTAATGCTAGATTTATATACTAACCCTGCTGTATAGACAATGTTCAATGCATTGAAATGAATTTCCTCCTTTTTGGTCTTTAACATTCTGTGTTCAAAAGCAATTTGACTTTTTGGAGCTATCCCCAAATCTTACTTTGGAAGAGGCAAAGTAAGTTGCCTATTTTGACACTAGTCAATACCCAGAGGCTAAGTTCAAATAGGCAAATCCACGTATCTCCATCTTGATTTATCTACCTAACAAAAGAACATCATAATGTATGTAGTATTACTTTTGATGTACACATGAATGTGTAGAGTGCTTAGGCCCAAACTAATTGTCTCTTGAGCTCTTATTAATTAATGCACTCTGGCAGGCATAATCATCTCATTGACTGGTTGCTGAGACTATGAAAGCCTCTGTTAAAACCTTGTTCACAGAAGATATGGAATAAGAAAACTATTCCTTTATGGGAGCACATACGTCTACAGATAGACACATTAACCAAAGAAGGAAAAATCTAATCTAATTCATGCATAGCCACAATGTCTTATTGTCTAAGGGCAGCTTGTAGGATAAATGTAAGTGTGACTTTACTCAAATACCTGATCAAAGAGCTGATACCACTGATTAATTAATATTCTCAGGGGTGTTTTTTTCCATCTACAAGGTAGACATCCTTAAGTGATATATTCCCATCTAAATCAATTGTCTTAACGCTACTGCATGCAAACCCAACTTCACAGAAAAATGGCACCATATATGACACTCAATGAACTGTCGAATGAATGAGAATGCTGCAGGGATTTAACAATAATAGCAGAAACAACTTTAGATGATCTTCACAGTGGAAAGCTTTTGCTTTTGTGTTTTAAACCAGGGAATTTAAGAAAACTCTATTATTTCCTACCTTCCAAGTAATCTAACTTGACTTGAAACCTGATTTGAGTACTCACAATGTACGTAGCAGAAAGACAGGTTGCTCTGACCTACTCTCAATATGCTGCTAAGTGGTACTTATAAGAGTCAACAACAACAACAAAAAAGAATTAAGGTAAGTTTCTAAAGCAGCTCTTTATTTTTATTTTCACAAAACCTAGACTACAAAATACGTCAGTGGAAGGCTCTGTGCTTTGCATTTGTCCAGCTCAGAACATCGTGTTGTTCATATGACTTCAATGAAAGGAAAGATCTGGTAACAAATTCTCACTGGATTCTTTTTATAGTATTGTAGTTCTAGAATTCTGCCCAGTTGGAGTTTAATGACTCCAGACAGGATAGGTAATTAAGTCTCCAAAACTGAAGAATGCTCTGAGTTAGATAATTTGACTCAGAATCCCCAATTGTGCCCTAATATTTGCAAAAGTGTTTACCATGATTTTTGTATATTCCATCTTGTTTTTGAAAGGTTAAATCCCAAACTGCGCTATATGGCAGATATCCATAAATTAGCTGAGTTCTTTCAAAACATGTCCACATACTTTCTTAATGTTTGTTTATTTTTGACAGAGAGACAGACAGAGCACCAGCAGGGGAGGGGCAGAAAGAGAGGGAGACACAGAATCCAAAGCAGGCTCCAGGCTCTGAGGTGTCAGCACAGAGCCCAACTCGGGGCTGGAGCTCATGAACCGTGAGGACATGACCTGGGCTGAAGTCTGATGCTTAACTAGCTAAGCCACCCAAGACGCCCCTGTCCACAACTTTCTTGATATACTGGATTCAGGGGTTTTTCAGTCTAACAGTCAGATAATGATCAGTGGGCCTTAACTATCTTTAAGCACTTGATGTATTATGTTTTACCTAACCACACAAATTATCAAAAGTGATTTAAGACTTTTCATAAAAACAAATAATCCAGTGAAGAAATGGGCAGAAAACATGAATAGACACTTCTCTAAAGAAGACATCCGGACGGCCAACAGGCACATGAAAAGATGCTCAACATCACTCCTCATCAGGGAAATACAAATCAAAACCACCCTCAGATATCACCTCAGGCCAGTCAGAGTGGCCAAAATGAACAAATCAGGAGACTACAGATGCTGGAGAGGATGTGGAGAAACGGGAACCCTCTTGCACTGTTGGTGGGAATGCAAACTGGTGCAGCCACTCTGGAAAATAGTGTGGAGGTTCCTCAAAAAATTAAAAATAGACCTACCCTATGACCCAACAGTAGCACTGCTAGGAATTTACCCAAGGGATACAGGAGTGCTGATGCATAGGGGCACTTGTACCCCAATGTTTATAGCAGCACTCTTAACAATAGCTAAATTGTAGAAAGAGCCTAAATGTCCATCAACTGATGAATGGATAAAGAAATTGTGGTTTATATACACAATGGAGTACTACGTGGCAATGAGAAAGAATGAAATATGGCCCTTTGTAGCGACGTGGATGGAACTGGAGAGTGTTATGCTAAGTGAAATAAGCCATACAGAGAAAGACAGATACCATATGGTATCACTCTTATGTGGATCCTGAGAAACTTAACAGAATCCCATGGGGGAGGGGAAGGAAAAAAAAGAGGTTAGAGTGGGAGAGAGCCAAAGCATAAGAGACTGTTAAAAACTGAGAACAAACTGAGGGTTGATGGGGGGTGGGAGGGAGGGTAGGGTAGGTGATGGGTATTGAAGAGGGTATCTTTTGGGATGAGCACTGGGTGTTGTATGGAAACCAATTTGACAATAAATTTCATATATTAAAAAAAAAAGACTTTTCATAGCATGCATTGATCTGTCCCTAGTCTTGGCTTCATGAACAGTAATCATTTAAAGTCTAGATTTCTTCTACGTTCTCAGTACTGATTCAAGACTTCAAATATAACTTTATAATTTTTATCAAAGTAACAGAATCAAAGAAGTCAGAAATGGTTCTTTTGACAAAGGCTATTCTTATTCTTAAAGTACAAAACAAGGCTGGATACTTTTGTTTCTTTTTAATTCTGCACCTGCATGAATCGAATTATCTTTTATATGGAGTGTCTATATGCCATGTTGACACAGAAAATAAGAAAAAAAGTATTTACCAACTCAGTCTGTTTCACAGCGAACATGTTATTTAGGATTCAATATGTAGTAGCTCTAGTCAATATTTTTAAAAAAAAATTTTTTTTAACGTTTATTTATTTTTGAGACAGAGAGAGACAGAGCATGAACGGGGGAGGGGCAGAGAGAGAGGGAGACACAGAACCGGAAGCAGGCGCCAGGCTCTGAGCCATCAGCCCAGAGCCCGACGCGGGGCTCGAACTCACGGACCGCGAAATCGTGACCTGAGCTGAAGTCGGACGCCTAACCGACTGAGCCACCCAGGCGCCCCTCTAGTCAATATTTTAAGAGCCCTAATGCACCTTCGATAATTCTTAGGTTGAAAATGATCCAGGTTACCTTACCATGCTTTAGGTACAAAGTGCAGAAGGTTTTACTTGATCTCTGAGAGAAGAGCACTGTTCATAGTAATCTCTTTGAACACTGACCAGTGACTGCTCTCCCTATTCTATGTAGGATCTCACTCAGAAAGGCCGGTCCACAACCTTCAGAAGAGTCAACCACCTGGGACTCTTATGTCAGTCTCTGTAAGCAAAGTGCAGTTATTTAGTCCACAAACTCACTCACCAATTGTCAAATTCTCATGCTGTTGAGTGCTTTCTTTCTGGATTTTTCTTTCTAGTGTCTCTTCCAAAACTCGTTCTTCATCATTGATTAACTCTCATATACCCTCAGCCTTTTCGTAACACTCTTCCTCTTCTTCTATGCGTTTCCTGAGACATAAGGACCCCCCTCACCCTCTCCAAAGCCTCAGCTTTCCTGGTAGCATTCGCAAACAGAGTTGGTTCAATTCTTTCCTATTTCATAAGCCTTAGGTTCTTTTGGCAGTGGCCTCATTTTCCCAGCTCGCCTTTTGCTGCTGTCAGACAATTATTTGTCCAGCTGTAGTTTAAAAAAAAAAAAAAAGTCTTCTCCTCAGCGCTCATTCCATTTGGCTATTCCACTCATAACGTTCCCTCATTTCTGCATATAACAACCTCCCAATCTCCAGCCTCAGCACATCTCCATTTATTAGAGAACTCTGTATTTTTCCACTGCCTTTTCTCTGCAAAATGTCAACTGCTGATTAATTAAAACAGCTACTTTCTATACCTGAGCTGCTGAAGATTACTGGAGAGGAAACTAGATTGTGGCTATTAAAATTTTTTTTTGTAATGCCCACCTCATTTGAGACCTTGGTCTATGGTCTATTCATTTCCTCATTCCTAACACCACTGATCCTATATTTATTCCTCTCTTCTATCTCCCCCAAAGCTCATGACTATCCTACTCAGTTTCAGACTAAAATTTTACCTTTTCCAGAGGAAACACATTCTTATATTTTAATCCCCTCAACTCTGACCCCTCATACCTTCAAACAAACAAAGAAACAAACAAACAAACAAACATCTGTAACTTTTCTTACTGGCCATGGCCTAATATCAAAAGACGGTGTGTTTTTTATTTAAGATGAATCGCTACCAACCTTTTCTAAACTTTTCCTCCTTCAGAAACCCAAATAATTAGTTCACAGGTCCTCAACTTATGGGGAAAACCAACTTTCTCCGCAACCGTTGTGGACAGACCCTTTTGTAAAGTACAGAAAAAACGAATTGATATAAAAATGAAATTAATAAAACCCAAGACATATGTAATACAGCCTAAAGTTCTTAAATGTGGTGGCAATTACCTGATGGCTTTTTCTTCAGAACTGTTAACTTCTACATGAGCTTTATCTCAAATATTTAGAAATAATAAAATTTCTCATTTCCTCAAAACCATTTCAAATTGAAGAAGAATTTTCGTTTCCTAGGTACTAACCTAATTCTTCCCCTCCCCCCTTTATATTCTTTTCAGTTTGTCTTCTCAAAAAAACTCTCCTCCCTGGAATTTTGAGACGGAGAGAGCTGGCCTGCCTTCACCCACCTTTAGTGGGTAAAGTGATTTTCTTTTCTCGGTTACATGTGCAAATTACCATCTGGTGCAAAATCTGATTTCCTGAAGGACATATGTGTCATAGCTACTCTGTGCTTCTGTCCCCCTCCCCCTTCTCCATGGATGAAAGGAGTGTGCAGATATTTAAGGCTGACTTCATTTTCCCAAATGGGAAACTGAAACTTAGGAAAAAATATACATCTATTTGAGCGTTCTTTTCGAAGTGGCACAGATATATCACTGGAATTATAGAGAAAAATATGTCTCATCACGACTCTGCACTAAGACTAAACAGTACTAATACAGTCATAACAACTACATACTTATAGAATAGAATGTACTATTTATCTGTCACGACTATTAAGACATAAAGTATAGTTGACTACACATGTGTTATTTTGATCATGTCCACACACTTTTTTAATAAACATATACGTATGTATAAAATAAAAAATTCAGGGTGCCTGGGTGACTCAGTCAGTTAAGTGTCCAGCTTCAGCACAGGTCACGAACGCATGGTTTGTGAGTTCAAGCCCTGTGTTGGGCTTTGTGCTGACAGATCAGAGCCTGGAGCCTGCTTCAGATTCTGTCTCTCTCCCTCTCTCTCTCTCTGTCTCTCTCTGTCCCACTCATGCTCTCTCTTTCTCTCTCTCTCAGAAACAAATAAACATTAAAAAATTTAAATAAAAAATTCAATTCTAGATATTTTTGTTGCAATGAAATTGTCACATTTCTTAATTCTCTTTTGCATTGACTATTACTTAAACTCTATGACTTTTTCGTTGCTTTGCCATGTATTGTATATCATCCATTTCTAATCCTACATATTTTTATACAGGATTCTAATTTCATATACCTAAACATTTAAAAAAGTATGTCTTCATGCAAAATTGCTCTTTGTTTAGCTTTGCTAGTGTGAGAAAAGTCTAAGAACATGAATTATTAAAGAAACATAAAAAATGGCAAAATCCTATAATATGGATTCTTTGAAGATTTTGACAGAAAACAATGATATGAAACAGTTACAGTGTAAACTGTAAAAGGTATAAATTTTGAAACCTGGGAAACACATGCCTGATGGTATAGAGTTGACACTCAGCAAATGTTTTTTCTCCCACAGAGATTACTCAACTAACAATGCATTTTCATAAATGGGTCAGCACTAACGAGTATCTAACGGAGACAAAACATTTCTACAAAGCTTACTCATTTTCCTATAAATTTCAAGTCATTATCAGCTGATGACTGGGAATAGGTCTGAAACAAAAAGGCTTATGACAGGCGACATTTTTTTAATCAAATATATCTACATTCACATTTTTTAAATTTGTCATGAAGAAAGAGTACACTCTCTTAACTTATAGGGGGGCTATGTAGTATAACAGAACATCTATTTATTGGACTGTGCCCTAGAAAACACAAAAGAGCAAGCATAACCCCCATGTGCTTAATTTACTTTAGGAAGTAGCTTACACACTGGGCAAATCAAATTACAAATGAATATTGAAAATGGTTCTATTAAGAAGAGTGTTTGATGGATTAGTACTATGGAAAAAATGAAATTAATTAAAATTAAACAATTTAAAATCATTGTCTATTCCTGTATTACAAATTTCAAATGGCTGTAAATGTATACAATATATGCAAATTATATAACTACTGAAATATTTTAATAAAGAAAATAAAAAAATATATTTTATAAACCACCTAAACCTTATTTTAATAATGGTGGTGGGAAGGATTTTTCATGCTTACTAGACACATTTATTTCAGGATAAAGTCAGCACTAAGATACTGATTTAATGAAATTTAATAAATTTCTTTTTGAAACTTCAAATTTTATCTCAAAAACGCAAAATGAAAATTTATTTTTTAAATAAAAAATATTCTCTTTTTATTGTCTAGCACACAGTAAAAATGATATTCAAGTAAACAATCAGAAGTGGCTACATAAGTGTGTGTGTGTGTGTGTGTGTGTGTGTGTGTGTGTGCAGAGAAAGAGGATGAAAAATCAAACTAATAACCACATTAGCAATATTCATTGACTTCTGTAGCTCTTGTGAATGCATTTCAAATGGTATTTCCATAACACTGTGGTTTTGGGAGAAGACTGAAGAATAATTCATTTTAGAAACACCATAATGCTAATAATAATCTCATTTTTATCTGTAGTATCTCATGTCAATCTTTTTCTTACTTTCTCTTTTGTATAACTGCAGTCTCATCAGATTTGTAATATGTTACACATTCCAATAAGTACAAATTTAGTTGTCTCTACCTTTGAGCTACAAATAGTAACATTATTCTAGTTTTTGTTATCAGTTCATTTGCTAAGCATATGAAACGAATCACATGGATTCATGCTTTTGGGAAGGGCAAAAATAGACGATACAATGGAATGGAGAAATGAACTTAATCCTTGTAAGAAGATACTTTACTTTGGAGACTTCATCTCATAAACTTGTATTTTAAAATACATCTAAATGATGATCACTGTTAAAATAGAGAAAAGACCACTTCAGTGTACAAGCTTTAGTAACTAAACTATAAAAGCAAATAAAGCAGAGGATATTTAAACTCATTTTATATACTCTGTAAATTGTTTTCCTACACACAATATCCTGTTGATATTACCTAGTCAATACATAGCTATTGAATTGCTTTGAAATTACCAAGTAAGAATGTCACAGGTATTTTCATACCATTCAGATATCATCCAGAAAGAATTTTTATACTAATCTTCCATTAGTCAAATACTATTAAACTATCTTTGAGAAATGTATAAAAACATAATATATTTTGGTGGTCTCTAGCAAATATATTTTTAAGTATGCCTCATATGATATTATGTATTATTACGGGTTTCATTTTCTATACTTTCTGTGAGAAAAAAATAAACTCTAAAATTCTTGGTTTCACATTCATGAACTTTGTTATATTGACAAGTGATAATAAATGTTTAGTATCTCAACCAATTTTTTGGCCTACAATATTAAGAATTGTAGTGTTTGTGGTATGGTGAAATCTTTAAAATTTGGACATATATATTTGCATGGAGCATCAAACTGCTAGGTACAAATATTTTTTCAAAAATTTGAACTATTATTTTGCCAATCTTAGAGATATACAACAAAGGTAACATAAAAAAACCCACTGAAAAACAGTTTTTGCCATGTAAGAACTGAAAAAAAATAGACATTGGAGAAATGCATAACTTGAAACCAGGAAACTAGAGTTCCAGTCCTGTCTTTGCATTAATCAGTTTCTAAAAATTTGCCTTAGCTTTTCAACTAAAAGAAAGAAGATGCAGCAAATTACCTCTGATGTGTAAAATTCCATAATACCCTTTACTTTAGAAATGAAAAAATACAATTTTCAAAAGTGAAAACACAGGGAAGTCAATTACACACACACACACACACACACACACACACACACACACTCACACACTGGAAGATAAACTGGAAGTAAAACACTGATTTATATAAGTAATTTCCCTAAACCTTGGTTTGTAAAACAAATAAATAAAAATATAATAATAAAACTAATGGTAATGTAAATATGTGGTATAATAAAATGTGATAGAAGCTATTATATTTAAAATAATTGCACGATGTCTTTCTCAACATCCCCTTCACCATTTACAGTCTAGAAAGGTTGTGTGCAAACCAGCTCATTGCATCATTTTCCAAAAGAAGCCAATAGAAAAGACAAGAGGAAAAAAAGCTGGCTTCTGAAAAAACCATTAAGATGAAAACAATGCTTCCTCATAATTTTTTAGTAGGAGCTGTAAGAATTACCTCATGCATTGGCACGTCATCTTGCTACTCTACAAGATGAGCCAGTCAACTTAAGAATACTAATTTATTTGAGTGGATTTGTGTCAGAGTTGCCCTGGGAGAAAAAAAATGGTGTTGGGTCACTGTCTTGGCAAAAATGCCTTCTGAAAGAAATCACTAAGCACATGATTTTGGGTATGAAACCATAAAATACAGCTACAAATTTTAGCGAGTAAACCATACATTCGGCCATTTGGTGAAACCCAATAAGTG
The DNA here is from genome assembly GCF_018350195.1 of Panthera tigris. NCBI lineage: Eukaryota > Metazoa > Chordata > Mammalia > Carnivora > Felidae > Panthera > Panthera tigris. The sequence goes on along the minus strand of NC_056660.1, from coordinate 201,734,010 downwards.
AGAAAAACGTAGTATTATTGCAACCTCCTGAAAAGAAAGTTAAAAAATAAACAAGGGTTGGCAAAGTTGCCAGCAACCCAAGAAACACTGGAGTAGGGTTTGATCTATTGGAAAATGGCATGATTTCAGATTCACTAGTTGAACACTTTCCAGAACCACATATGCATTATAATGCTTCATCAGTTCAGATAATAGAGCATCAAGATATTTGGCAGACCACCTGAAGGGCTGAATATACTTCAGTATCAGAATGGTTCTAGGAATTATATAAATTGCTGTATGTGGAAGGACCCTTAAAAGGAATACAATATTTTTTGTATAAATTTGATTTTTCTAATCACCAAAGCCACTTACCAATATCGGCCCTGTGCAGAATAACAGTAGGCACTGGATTCTCCAGTGTTCATGGTCTCACCTCCACCACACATTCACACACTCATGCAAACACTCCTGTCTCCAGCATCCACCCACCCGTTTTAAGCAGGACTGAGTTTTCTCTAGACCCGCTGCAGAGCTCTCAGAATTGTTCTTCCTTTTAACACACATCTTGTAGTAACCACATTTGATTTATTTGGGGTGGGGTGTGGTTAGGGGAGTCAGGACACATATGAGATATCTTTCTCTCTTACCCCTTTAAAATATCTTGTCTGGGTATAGAATTCTAGATTGAAAATCTTTTTCTCACAGATATTTGAAGACTTAACTCCATTCCTTCCAGCATCTAGCGAAACTGTATCTTTCGCCAAATAGGAGTTGAATCGCTTCAGTGAAAAGATAGGAGGTTTACATGGGGATACATGAAAAATGCCCCAAATCCATGTATGTGTGTGCAGGGTGTGAGACATAGGTTACAAGTAATGATTTTCACAGTTGTCATATTGACCTTAAATTCCATACCTTTCCTGCATTCAGTCCTATTGCTCAGTTATGTTCTGCATTAAGCCTTCTGACTTCAAATCCAAATGTCTCCACAGTTCACAGTACAGACTGGCTCTCACCTCTTTTGCAGACCCTTTTGCAGCATATTCCAGGATCTGATTTTCTCTCTGTGGGCTATTCTTCATTCTACTCCCTTTCATTTTAATCTTGTAAAAATTTTGGGAACTTTCCCATCTCAGTAAGAGCTCCCTTCTCTTATTCCCTTCTGTTTTATAAATGCATTCCTTTTTTCACTTTGTTTCTTTAATAGTGCTGGAGTCTTAGGAGGAACAAAATGCCCATATATGTGTCTTATCTGTCTTCCTCAACTAGAAATCTCTTTTTTTTTTAATGTTTATTTATTTTTGAGGGAGAGAGAGAGAGAAAGAGAGAGAGAGAGAGACAGAGCATGAGCAAGGGAGGGGCAGAAAGAGAGGGAGACACAGAAACCAAAGAAGCAGGCTTTAGGTTTGAGCTGTCAGCACAGAGCCTGACGCGGGCCTTGAACTCAGGGATGGCAAAATCATGACCTGAGCTGAAGTTCGACACTTAACTGACTGAGCCACCCAGGAGCCCCAAAACCTCTTATTTTCTTCCCAATTGTTTGAATCGTCAACCCTAATATAAAAGGACTATACAACTCAAACTTATAGCTACACATTCTTTCTGGAATAACTGATTTGTTCCAATAAGCTGTTGACATATTCAACTACCAATAAGTCATTATTAAATTAGTTTAACTTTGTAGCATACTTTCCAACCTCCAAGTTACCCTCCCTCAATAATTCTCCTCATAAATAGGTTTGGTTTCACACACCTACATTTAAAAATAAATTTAGAATCTCTTTGTGAAATCCCTATCCTATTCCTAAAATTATGTTGGGCTTTGTTGTAACAGATTTAATTCATAAATTAATTTGTGTCTGTCATTATTTTTCAACATTTATTACTTTTTCAACATTATTATCTCACATTTTCACCTTCTTTGGAAATATGGTCTTCTTGGCATCCAGAATTAACACACTATGATTCAAACTTGAACACGTTAGATCTCTGCTTGACTTTTGTTAGAGATCCAGATAATCTTTAGGATGTCTGAACTCCTTGGCCTAGTATAAAAGGCCCCTTGTGATCTGCCCTCTGTCCACTATTTCACCATCATGTCTCATCTGTCCTCTATAGGTAATCCATGCTTGGGGGAGACCAAACTTGTCATAGTACCATTTATACAACATGATTGATCAGGGCCTGTATCTGTTCACATAGTATTGTCTCTTGGTATAAGGCCTTCCATCCCATCTCTTTTTGGATTGATGACTTTCTTATTCATATTTCAAAACTTGGCTCAAACATCACTTCCTCAGGAAAGGCTTACTTGACTTCTCTCGGGAGAGAATTAAGAGTTTCCTCCCATAGGACCTAGTCCATAATTCTATAAAAATGTTTTATACTTGACTATAATTACATGTTTATACGTCTGTGTCCTCAACTAGATTGTAAACCCCTGGAGGTCAAGCACTGTATTCACATAGCAGGAGCTTAACACATGTTTATAAAATATAAGAATATGAACAAGAGATGAAGGGACAGGAAGAAAGGAAGGAAGGAAGGGAGGAAGGAAGGAAGGAAGGAAGGAAGGAAGGAAGGAAGGAAGGAAAGAAGGAAGGAAGGAAGGAAGGGTGGGAGGGAGGGATAGAAGGCGGGAAGGAGGAAGGAAGAAAGGGAGGCAAGGAAGCAGGGAGGGAGTTGGCGGGTGGAAAGAAAGAGAGGACTTCCTAGGTTGAAAACAAGTGGACATTTTAGTAAATAAGGACCTTTGGGATTATTACATATTTTTTCAAATTCTTTGTGTGTGTGTGTGTGTGTGTGTGTGTGATAACAGAATGGAGACTCTGATTTGAAGAGAATCTTCATCTTGTGCCTATAATGAAATAAGTTATATACAAATTTTGTTTGTAATTTTTGTACTCATTAATTCTAGACTATCTGTCATCCTTTGTCACACCCGGATTACATGATCAATATCCATATAGACATTGTCATTGTGTAGCTTGTCCTTATTCAAGCTTTTAATTACCAAACCTTACTTCTCTGGTGCCATCTTTTTTCCTACCTAGTTTTTATTCTTCATTGTCTTATTCTCACTAAACTTTTTTTTTAATTGTTTGAGGTGGCTACTCTTGGAAAAGTTCCATTTTCTCCTGCTCTCTTCTCACTGCTCATCACTTCCTTCGTTACCCAGTCTGACACAAAAGTCCATCATTTCAACCAGTATCTTACCAAAATTGTCAATTATCTTCTGCTCTGATGCATCTTCATGGTAATATCCTGTTCCAAGATTATCTGACTGTCCACAATCTCACTCCTATATATGAGCTTCCATATATTGCTGAAGAGAATGCCATAACCACACAACTAGCTCATAGTTTTACATTAACTAGATTTTCAACACTGTTTAGTGTTATGTGCACATCCCTACACAGCATAAATCTGAATCTCAGGTTAGCTAGTTCAAACTTTTCCAAGTCTCCCAAAGTCTACCATGCTTCACCTGCTTATTTCATCACAAGAAAATATTTAACTTCCAATTTTACGGAGAAACACTGTCATTTACAGACATGTTTACATCCATTCTTTCTCCTTACTTTCAAGTGGATGTCATTTGTTTCCCTCTCTGACAACTCTTTCTCTTTTCTTAATCTTGCTATATTCTCAGTGGCCTTGTTTCATTCATTATCCTGTCTTCTTCCTCAGACTCATCCCTATATTTTCTCTTATCAGAATTTAAGCATATTTAAATCTCTCCTATATTAAAAATTTGTCCACTCAACCTCTATTCCTCTCCATCCACTATACTAATATCTACTTCTTGTCTCAAATATATTGAAAAGTTGTTTACATATTCTCCAATTTTTACCCTATATTCACTTTTAAACATGTGGAATCTGATGTCTCCTATTTCAGCTGAGAACATTCATGGTGAAATCGACATATATTTCTGTGGCTATACAATAAGCAATTTGCAAACTACATTTGCTTGACCTCCCTGTATATTCACCAGGTTTTATTTACTCCTCCTCCACACTCCACTTTCTCTGTTTCTGATATTTTAATAAGCAATTTTTCCTTATTGCTCCTCATTTATTCCCATTTCTCTCATGAAGTATAATTCGGTGTCAAGGTATACAGTCTCTGCTCTCTAGGAATATAAATTACTCAGGTTCCACTCTACACACTCTCCTTGAGGGACCCTTCCATTTCTATAACTTCAATCATTACTTATAGTCAGGGGGCTCCATTACCTTGAATTCTACTGAAGACACCCTGTTCATTTTATTTATTTATTTTTTAAAGTTTATTGATTTATTTCAAACAAAGAGTGAGAGTGGGCAGGGGAGAGAGAAGGAGAGAGAGAAGATCTGTACTGCCAGCATGAACCCAGTGTAGGGCTGGAACTCATGAACCAAGAGATTATTACCTGAACTGAAATCAAGAGTCCTCCCTCTTCATTCTAAAATCCACAGTCAGGTCACTCTGAAGATGTATGAAACTGTATTAAACTCTTCCCACCTCCATATCCCAGGTGAATTCTCTACAGGGACTAATACATACCAAGCCTCACCGAAGCGTCTCCTCAGGCTAATGCTAGGTTTACTCTGTTCTCTCGTCCTCCACATTCAATTAGTAACTACAACCTGTGAGTATCCCGCCATAAAAGTTTTTGAATCACAAAGTCTTCAATTCAGACATTCCTCATTTTCCACTTGAGTTATTCCAAAACTTCCTAAATTATTTCTAGCTCTCTTGATTTACCCTCTGGTACCCTGCAACTAGAGTTTTCTTTCTAAAACATAAATACGATGATGCCACTTTCCTGGTTAGAAATCTTTAATGAAGCTCCATTAAATCTGAGATAAAGGCCAAGATCCTAAGTGTAACATTTATGGCCCTTCATGGTCTGGTCACTGCTTACTTCTCAGGCCTCATATGCATCCCTTTCTCTTAGCCTCCATGTTATTTACTTCTAATTACTATATTTGAAAATGTTTATGATTCTTCTTTCAGTCTCCATTAAAATATAAGCTTGATGAGGAGGATTTTTTCTTACTCTCTTAGTATCTCAAAGTATCTCTTTGGCACAAAGTCTTTAATTACAATAAACATATGTCAATTACAAACAGTTGATTGGAGAATGGATGAGTGAAATCCACTACCTGTTAATGCTAAGTCAGTTTCATGTTTATATAAAATAAATAGCACACAAATACTGCAATCCAGGTGTCACCTACTCAAAAATAATGTATGTTTTTAAAAATGAAAATGATTCCAATGGGATATTTATTTACCTGTTAAGTCTAGTAGGAACTAGTTGAGTATGTAAAATAAACTAGTGGTTAATTATATTTTAATTACTTTCATGGTCATTGTCATATGTTGTATGATCATAAAATTTTTACATGTTCTACAATCATAAAATTGTTAAATGGAGGAGATTGGTTTCTATGTTCTGAATGTTCTAAGCTTCTAGAATTTTTAAAATATTGCAGGACTAACAATGTTTTTATGAAGGCACAGACAATTTTGAATTTTTGTGACTATTTTCAATTATCCCAAAAAAACAGTATCCTCTGATGCTGGATCTGAGAACACAAACCCCACTGTATTTTAAGGAGTTCCAGATCCATTATCAATTTGAGTTAATGGGCTAACCCTGTAACAGACACCTACACCAAGCCAAAATCCACTCTATAAAACTGAATATTTGGACTTATTCCTATTAAGTTGGCATGATTTAAACTCAATAGGATTCAGTATTTCTGACAAATTCTAAATGGAGGAGTCCAAAAGGTTACTATCATTATTATCTGGGCTTTCACCCAGCATTCAAACTCACAAATCACTGTCATGTTTTCTGCTAAATTCAGCATCGATTCTAGACTCCACATTCTTTCATTCCTTTAGTATATTTATGTAGTATAAGAATTAATTGAAGAGCGTATTTCTGTATTATGCTTAGCAGTGTATTTAGAAATAAAAAACATGCATTTTTATTTAAGACTCAAAAGGTGAAAAGTTTTAATAAGTCTACCTCTCTACATACCAATATTTCTGTAACCCTTTTTTCTGTTTTTTTTTTCTTTTTATAAGTTTATTTATGTATTTTGAAAGAAGAGAGCACAAACAAGGGAGGGGCAGAGAGGAAGAGAGAGAGAATCCCAAGCAGGCTCTGCACTGTAAGCACAGAGCCTGATGTGGGGCTCAAACTCACAAACCACAAGATCATGACCTGAGCCAAAAACAAGAGCAGGATGGATGATTAACCGACTAAGCCACCCAAGCACCGTTTGGAACCCTTTTTTCTAACTGTTTTTGAAAAATATCAGCATTTCCTAAACAGTCATATTGAAGGGCCCAAATTTTGGGTTTCATATACAGAAAGAGAATTCTAAAAGTTTTAGAATTAAATTGTAAATAAAAACATTTACAAAGCATTTTTTAAAAGCAGCAGGCGAGAGTACCTAAAAGACATTTCTACCCTGAAAAGGAGACAAAAATGTTTTCAATATTCCTGTAGATGCTATCCATACTGCAAAGTTCTTTCAAGGATTTTATAAACTTTATTATCTGCCAACCAATTTGATAGATAATCATCCTTTAAAAGGAAATGCTATAGACTGGAGTGGGTCTCTCTCAAGTTCATATTGAGCCTTAACCTCTGACGTGTTGGTATTTAGAGATAGGGCCTTGGGAGGTAATTAGGTCATGAAGGTAGAGTCTTCATCAAAGGATTGGGGCCCTTAGAGCAAGAGACCAGAGAACTTGTTCTCTCTCTTTCTACCATGTGAGGGTACAGCAGGCACATGGCCATCTGTGAACAAGGAAGAGGCCTCCCACCAGACATCAAATCTGCCAGCACATGTCTTTTGGACTCTCCAACCTCGAGAACTGTGAGAAATAAATGTCTTGCTGAAGTCATTCAAGTCTATGGATTTCATTACAGAAGCCCCAGCTGACTAGGATGGGGCAGCATTAATTTTATTGTTAATTTGCAAATTAGAAGTCATATTCACTTAACAATTTTAAGTAAGCCATCTGGCTAAAAAAATGGAAAAAGCCTATATCTTTACATATTCAATGACTGTGTTGTCAGTGAGAACTTATGGTGAAGCCACTACTGAGTGCATGTAAGAAAAACCAGTATTAAGTGAATAGTATGTATTAGTATGGAATCTGCGTGTTTCTAAGTATATGTGAAAAATATTTGAATTTTATGGTCAAATAGACTTGTCTCCTTGGGCATGGCAGAGCATGGAGAACAAGTTCAGGTCCCAGATTGACTAGGGAAATCTACGGCCAAGTCGACTGGGATTGCCAAGACTGGAAGTTAACACAGAGTAAAACTGTCATTGCTGGATTAAAAACACAGTAAAATGGGATATACAGTAGATGAGCAGTAGATAGGTTTATAAGTAGACTCACCAACAAAAATTCAGAGAGAAGAAGACCTAACATCAAAGAGGAACACAAGCCCCAGACTCTTCCAGGTGCAGTGGGATCAATGACCAACCCAGCTTCCTAGAGTCAGGGAGATTCACTGCCTTTATACAATTGGTCAAACCTAGAAATGCTTAGAGTTTTATGATCATTCAATCAGTCAGCATGATTTTTTTATTTGGATTTCTTCTCCTTTTCCACCCCTCTGCTTCATTTGTATTCTAGATGTACATTAATTCTTTCCTAGGTTGGAGTTTCTGCTTTGTAAATGGTTTCCCTGTCTTTGGGCTGGATTTCTCCCCAATGATTTCTTCTTGATGGTACTGTGTGAAGTTTTTTAATCTTAAACTTGCTTCCTTACAGTCTGCTTTATACCTTTGGTTTGTCTCTTCTACAATCGGTTGGTGTGTGCCAAGAGTTGAGTTTTATGTTGGTCAAGTCAGCACCATTTAGGAGGAAAAAATGAAAGGAGTATTTAAGCACATATGATATTCCTTTCTACTTTTTTCCCCTTAATTTGAGCGATGTTTTCATTTTAGGCTATAAACCTATTTATGTCTAAATCATCCTTTTAAAAAATCAAAAAAGGAAAACAGAAACAAAAATAAAATTGGAAAGAAATCTCTGACATAGCAATTTATGTTTTGCAGCCTAAGTTTTTTTTATCTCTATTGCTTTTCACATTTTAGATTATTGACTTTCTGAAACTTTTTACTCCCGTAGTTTTCCAGACATCCATACTATCAGAATACTTCTTTTGGCCTCATTCATAGATTTTATTGTTACTGTTGTTGCCCTTTACTGAAAATCCACTTTCTCTAGCTGATGCCTCTAATACTTCCCCTGAAAAACTCTTCTTATAGACTATATCTTCCCTGTTTTATTTCTCTATTTATTTTTTGTTTATTTATTTTAACCATACGCCCTAGACTCATATCAAACCCAACATGCCCCAAATCAAACTTAAAGTTACTTTCACTAAGCATTCTCTATTTTGGTTATTTTAGTTAGTGACAAAGACATTTACCCAGAAACTGAAGAAATCTGAGATTCAACCTTAACTATTTTGTTTTTGTTCATCCTCTATTCCTACGAATTTTATCTCCTAAATATTTGGTGCCTTTCTCCCATTTGCATGTTTCTTGACTACCAATAATTCACATTCTCATCAATTTTAAACTTAATTACTATAATGACTTACAACCACTCAACAGATATATTCATTGATGAAAACCTAGAAAAATTAGAGACAAACAAACAAACAAAGCAAATACAAAATATTATTTAGTGCTACCCCTGATTTGGGTTGGCTAGTTAGCTCAGCTGCTTACAGCATGATGCTGATAATGCACCCACTGATTTAATTGCTGTTAATATTTGGTATAGTTCTTCCTAGATATTTTTCTTTATTTATATTCTCTCTTTTTCCATATATTTTAAATATACATATATTTATTTAGGGAGAAATCAGTACATAAGTTTTTATAACCAGTATTTCATTCAATAGTACATAATGGGCATCTTCCCTCTTAGAAATAAATGTATTGTTTGTGATTATTTGTTGTAGGTCTTCCATGCATATGAATGGCATTTAAAACTTTTATATGGAATACTGTAGTTCAGGCTCTAATTGCTAATGTATTTAAAATATCTTCCTCTAAATTCATTGTATAAATGAACTAAAGTTTATTCAACCAATCTGCTATGACTGGACATTTAGTGAGCCATTTTAAACACAGCTTAATATTTTATAATTGAACCCTACCTATAAAAAGAAGAAGAAAAAACAAATGTCCTCAGCATGGCACAAATGACTCTGAATTATCCAACTTTCTCCTCTATCTCTAGTTTCACATCCTATTATTCTATAATTAAAACATCTACAGAAACTGACAAAGTTGGCTTAATTCATAATACAATCACACTGTAAGATCATTTGAATCTATAAACAGGGAGATATTTAAATGCTCATGGATTTGTCACATGCTTCAATTTTAAAGGTCACTTATTCATCCATTTGTGCCTATTGTAAGCCAGACACTTCGCTAGGTATGGATGACTCACAGGTGATCGAGGTGAGCACGATCCTGGGAACGTTTACTCTCATAGAAGATGAGCAACTCTGCTTTAATTTGGTTTCAGCAAAACAAAGCAAAACAAAACCAACATTAAAATGCACCTAACCCTAGAAAAATTATACGTTATTCATCTGTTGGAGAAAAAAAAAAACAACTAAGTGAGGAGAAAACACAGTGGCTGTAGACAGACTGGATGCATGGGACACTATCATGGTGACATGCTGAAGCTTCCAGATTGTAGCGAGCAGCCAGGATGTAGCTGCAAACTTGGTGTGTCTGCAGGTGAGAGAACCAACAAGGACCAGAGAGACACAGAGGGGGCAAATTAGCAAAAGTGAACACAATATCTAGTTTTTGCCGAGCAATATTAACCTCTATGTACAACTGCTGTCTGCCAGGTCCAAATTTAATATTTAAATCAAGTATTGCAATATTTATTTAAGCACATCTATATTTAAAAGGTTTAATAATTAAATGAAAATTTTAAACTTTTGTACTTATTTTACCCAAGATATTTTTAGAACAATTGTTTGCAGTATAGCATTAAAGCTTCTTCTGTATCCCTTAAAATTTCAGGTCTTTTGCAAAAAAAAAAAAAGAAAAAATTACCCCAAAGAATGGCAAATGTTCCATCCTTCAACTGGTGGGGGACTACAAGAATGTTCTTTAGGAGTCCAACATCAGGCTACTATTAATGCTCTCAGGAGAACTGGCTGCCCCTCAGGGAAAGGACATGGTTCAGCTACAGTGAAAATGCCTGTAGCACTCAGTCCATGACATCAATTGTACTCGTAAAAAACAAGCTCAGAACCTGGCAACGTATCTGTGTTTCAGAAGATTGTAAGGCTTGAATGAGATGGACGTGCTTATTCATAGTGGTGTGTGTTCACTGCAAGGTAGCTCTAATTTCTCATACTCAACACAGCACTGGGTAAAACACTTAATGAACAAACATCTGTAAAAAAAACACATCCAATTTCTTCACTGCGACTCTCATCCAAAAGGGTGCTGTCTACCTTGATCTTTTCTCACATGTAGAAAGAATAGAAGCCAAAGATCACAATTATAAAACACAAGGACTAGTATTTTTAGCTCCTTTGAATGCTTTCCCCTTCACTGTGATAAATTTCTCTCTCTGCAACTGGTTTTTTACTTCCAAATACTCTGAGGGTGTGTGTGTGTGTGTGTATGTGTGTGTGTGTGTGTGTGTGTGTGTGTGTGTCTCACACTGTAATGCACCTTTAACTTTGATATCTCTGATTATCTTGAGCAATGGTAAAAATTTTAGTTATATATATTTACATTTTGCTGAAACACGTCTAAGTTAATCTAAAATCTGTCAGTTAAATCTCTCATAATGCTCGTACAATTATGTGCATACATTTGACCTAGAGTCAGGGCAATATAGTATACATGGCAAAAGGGCACATTAACACATATTGGCTTTATGTACATTTTTGAACTGAAACTTAGTTTTAAAAATAATTTATTCACTCTTTGAAGTATCAAAATTAAAATGCAGAAACCCTAATGATTGTCAAATTAGTCATCAAAATTTATAAAAATATTGAAAAAACCCTTTTCTTGGAACTTAACAAAAGCTTATCTACTTTGCAATTCAAGTGAATAATTCATTTTTAACAGAAAACTCATGTTCTGTTTGTCACTATGAAAAATTAAAAAAACACACATGTCTTCCACTGTGACATAATTATAATAATATTATATAGACTCTGACAACAGAGTTTACTTCAAGGTGTGATTCCATTTAACTCTAGGTGAAGTCAACATTTGTGTAGATAAAGATTGTGCAAATTTTCATTTAAAATAAATTTCTGCCCTTCATTAATAGTTTTTTCTTAATTTAAAGTTATTTAATTTACTAAGTAAACTTGTCTTTAAATCTATCATCTTTACTGAAACTAGGATACAATAATAGAAATGGCTTGTGCAGTAACCCTGTATTCCATTTGGGGGGATTATATATATATAGCGTGTATATTTCCCTACAGACGTAAGACAAAAGCTATAAATTAGAAAGTACAGAACCTGTAATTATATTTTTTAGCAAAAATATTTTTCTTCATTCAACAGAAAAGTACTTTATACTTACATAAAGAATATAGCTGGAAAAATGAACAAAGTAACTTTTTACTACATTTAATAATGTGGAGTTTTATTCTTTCTAATAGACTTCTTTATTAACAATGTGAAAAGGGGGCTAAGCTGTAATAATCATGAACAAATGTAATTTTCAAATGACATAACTATGCATGTAGGACAAGCTCAAAAACAAAACACATAACTAGTGCTCACAATGGTTCGTATGTGTACCACCACTTATTTTTTTTAAATATCTCATCATCTTATCACTGAAGAAAAATAAAAGAGAAAAAAGCTCTAAAGTGGCCACGGTTGCCTGTGGATTTGTTCACCTTTTTTTTCATGTTCTCTACAATTTCATCTATTTCGTTATGAACTTAGGTCTCAGTGCAGCCTTTACTTCCTCTAGAAAACCTTCCTTGTGCCTCTTGCGATTGTAGTGGATATCCTCCCCCGTGTGTTCCCACAGCACCTTCATGCTTTATTTCAGCACTTAGCATGCTGAGGCATAACTGCCCGTTATTTGTCCTCTTCATTAGACCATAAACTCCACGTATATAAGAATTATGGTTTGTTTTTCATTATATTTCTAGTACTTTATATACGTATTTTTAACTTTACATAAAGCTCAATAAATAGGTATTGAATTCAAACTGATAAGAGTTTAAGCAAATTTGCAAGATCATAGATCCAGATAATTTTGCTCCATACTATTCCCAGGATACATTTATACCACCCTTAGGCATACTTGATTGAACCATTATAAACACATCAGGACATGATATACAACCTAATTTGAAAATCTGACCACCTAGCAAATATCAGCACTGTGTTAATTATGATACTTCGTATTATTGTCGTCACTTCTCAAAACTACTTAAAACATTCTTTCCAGAAACAGAAAACCTGTATGTTTTACCACCTTATTGAGGAGATCTAGCATTCAAGCAAAAGAAAGGGGTGGTAATTAGATTATTATACCATACCGATATTGCTAAAGGTTATGAGCACAGGCACATTGTTCACAAAGTGAGGAAAACAATGTCATCATGCAGAATGGTAATCTGAAGTTGGTCTATGGAAGAAATATGACCCCAAAAACTACCAAAAATGTGTTTTGAGAAATAATGTGCAAAGCCGGGACTAATTCTTTTAAAGCCAAAAGCAGGTTTTGCATAAACATATCGAAGGAAAAAAAGGAGAAAAAACAGCCTTTAGTTTTGTTGGTAAGAAGGTCAATAAACTTGCTACTAGGTGTTTATGAAGCTAGCATAGGAAATAAACAAAAGAGGGCAGGAGCTAAATTATTAGAAAAACAGCAATAAATTTTTCATAAACAAATTAAGTTAAAGGAATAACATAATTAATGTCTAAAAATGTATCACAAATATACAAAGGAAACACTAAGATCTAAATGTAAAATTATCCAAAGGTTATAAATATGTTTCACAAAATAAAAAATAAATTTTCTAATAAAAACATGAATAATATTAAATCTCTAGGTAATACAAATTATAAAACAATTTTTAAATGGGATACCATTTCTCGCCATTAATACTGGTTCTTTTGAAATACATTTTTCTATTGAGGACATGGCAAAATGGACTCATTCACAATTGGTTTTGATATAAACTGGTACAATGTTTATGTAAAAAATTGACAATGCTCAATATTTCAAAATATTACACATACTTTGAAATAATAAATTAATAAAAAAGAGCAAACTGTACGAAAATACTCAAAACTGTGGTCAAATATGTATACATGGCTGTTAGAATACATCAGTGAACAAAACAGGTTAACTGTCCACTCTCTTGAGGCTTATATTCTTTTTTTTTTTTTTTTTTTAAATTTATTTATTTATTTTTTTGGGGACAGAGAGAGACACAGCATGAACGGGGGAGGGGCAGAGAGAGAGGGAGACACAGAATCGGAAACAGGCTCCAGGCTCCGAGCCGTCGAGGCTCCCAGCCATCAGCCCAGAGCCCGACGCGGGGCTCGAACTCACAGACCGCGAGATCGTGACCTGGCTGAAGTCGGACGCTTAACCGACTGCGCCACCCAGGCGCCCCATGGCTTATATTCTAATGCTAGAGGAGAGGGGTACACAGACAATACAGGATACACAAGATGAATACATAAATTATGTAGTATATTACTAAGAAGATTATACGTTTTATGGCAAAAAAAAAAAAAGAAGAAGAACAGTGTTGTCAGAGAGATTAGTAAATGCAAGTGGCTTGGCTGGAGTGAGGCAAGGGTTAAGCACTGGCAATATAAATTGAGATTATCAGAGTAGGTAGGGCCTTGTTGAGAAAAAGCTTGAAAGAGGTGGCTGAGTTAGTCTTAATCTTTCTGGAAGAAAAAATATCAGCCAATGAATGTTAAGACCCTAATGTGAATGCGTATTTGGCATGTTAAAAAAGAAAAATGTTAGGTGACCGATGTGGCTAGAACAGAGGGAATAGAATTTTCCTAGAACATAAAAATCAAAGAAGTAAAATGTACGTGGAGTGTGTATGTGTGTTAATTTTCTGGGGCAAAACAAGAACTTAAGTGATGTCTAAAAGTCAGCTAATCCAAAAGGCAGAAGGCAGAGGAATGAAAAGGAGAGGAAATCACAGGTGAAGATGGGCTGAGAAAAATAATATTGGTAGCTTCAAATAATGAATGGCTTTAGAAGTCTTATTTAAGAAAATAAGAACATTATCTTATGAGTTTTAAACAGGGGAATGAAATGACCAGATATGAATTTCTCAAATACCACTACTTTAGCTAAACTGGAGAATGATTTGTAAAAGAGAAAATATAGCTAAAATGAAATTGATTTCAAACTCTTATTGAAAGAGCTTGAGCTTGAGATAACAGTAGTCTGAACTAGTGGCAGAAGGGATTAAAAGCAATTTAACAAAGAACGACAGTACTTGATGATGGACTGGATCCAGAAGACAGAGGAAGAAAGGGACAAGGTGACTCCTGCATTTCTAATGGTGCTGTTGAGGTGACTGGAATTATCTAACACCCAATATAAAATATAAATATAAAGCAGTTTTCCCGGGAGAAATAATTGAATGTCAGTGTTGTACAATCTGACATTAAATTGCCCATAGTTTACACCATTGGAAACATTCAAGGCAGGAGGAAATGTGGATACAACATTCAAAAGAGGGATTTGGCAAGAAGTAAAGATTTTGAAGGCACTGGGGTATTTGTGGTCAGGATCACTGGTAGCCTATAATTCATCATTATATTTATGGGCAGTAAACCCAATATTTCTGGAAAGACAATTAGACAAAGCCAAACTTCAATGAAGTCTCAGCCTCACAGACATGAGATTGGAAGCTGAAGATACTTTTTTGCCAAAAAAAAAAAAAAAAGGAGATACCTTCTCTTTGGCTGAGGGAAACTGGAACAAGGTTCATGACTTTAAAAATGAAAGAGGCTGGGTTTTCTGCTATCACAATGATTCCCAATATGTGCCACACAATTTGCAAGATGCAGTGAAAAATGAAAATGAAAGTCCCCTTGGTCAAACAGTATTAAGTATTTCAAGATGGTGTCAGAAGAGCATTAAGTCAAGCACAGGGCCCTTCAAAGCCAGAGTCCTGCCTGACTGCACAAGACACACACCCATAAACCCAGACTTCCAACTTCCCACCCACACCTAAAATCCTAAGAATCAACAAGATATCCTTGAGAAATATATAGATTGAAAAAAGATAACCTAAGACATAACCCTGAAGACCAACAACATTTTATATAAGTGAATTTCTAATAAAAAGTACTGAAAAATAGACAAAAATGAGTCTAATAACCATAATTAGGTCGATGGTAATATTTACTTTATCATAATTTTCTAGATTTGCAGTATATAAATTCCTTTTTAATGTCATAATTTGTAATAAAAAATCAATAGTTGTTATTTTTTTTAAATTTCCACCTCTGTTCTTTCAGGGGAAAGTTTAGAATTGAAGCAACATCAATGCGGTAGAGTTAGGCTTATAAGCTAAAACTCATTGGTTTACCATATTGTTCAAGAAGCTGGATTTAGGGTAAGATTATCAAAATGAGAATCTAACAAAACAGACATTTTCCTTCAGGAAGTACAGCGGTATAGTTTTAGTTCTGTCATCATTTAAATTATAAGTCATTTTATATAATGTCTTGAAAATTATTTAAGGTAAGCTGAAACCTGTGACAATTATCAAATTAAGCTGCAATAGCACGGGGACAATTGTCTTTAGCCTCTACACATCTTGCTTGCAGAACAGAAAAAAAATTAAGCAATTTAACTCTGACCTTCCAGATAAAGTTGGAATATCTTCTAAAATACAAGTGTATCATTTAAAGTAACAATTGGTATATTCAATACTGTGAATGGTAAAATTTAAGGCATTCTAAAATCCTCCTTCTTCTTAAAAGAATGAGAATTCTATGCAAATGAATTACCATGAGCAATGTGGCCATGTATTCAACTGTCTTCCCCACCATTTTCCCATATTGGGTTGAACAGTATTCTCACAGGTTTTCATTTTCAGAGACTCTTTCCTCAGGAGACAATGCTGTCCTGACCATGTAGAGAAAACCTCTAGTAAGGACATTGTGCTAAGTGAAATTGCTAAAGAAAATGTCCTGCTCGCAGTTGTAACTCCCAGTATGAAAGGGGAAACAGTTTGTCATCCATGAAAATACTCACCATTAGAAGGCTAACACAGAAGTTGTTAGAGGGTTACTGGAGGGATTGTGGGAGGGGGGATGGGCTAAATGGGTAAGGGGCACTAAGGAATCCACTCCTGAAATCATTGTTGCACTATATGCTAACTAATCTGGATGTAAATTTTAAAAAATTAAAAATAAAATTAAAAGAAATCCAAAGGCTCAATGTTTGAAGGAATTTATAGAAATATATTTTTTTGAATGTAAAGAAAGTGTTTATTCATAACAGGAGTTAGATTAATAGCTTATGCCGTCAACTTTCTCTTTGTGATATAGATAAAAAGAGCAAAAAAGTGACTCTTCTGTGAAAAAAGTATGTGTTCCTCTGTGACATTATACTGCACTCAAATTTCACCTTATTGTTCCCATGAGATCCAACATTCATGAATTTATCCGAATTATTTTGAATGTATTTAGAATTTTAATGTTATGGCCTGAGGCAGTACATCTCATAGGCAGAGTGAACTTCAAATTTTGTATAGATTTTTAGCTAGTGAAATCACATGGTTTGATTCATGACTACCACTTCTTGAGTTAGGAGTGGTAAGTTACTTAACCTCTCTAAGCCTCAATCTTTTGACCTGTAAAATGAGTGCAAAATACCTTACTTAATAAAATTATGGTGATTAATAAAGGCACTGATATCTTAGAATGCATTTAATGAGTAGTAGTGATTCTCCTTGTTATTTGATTATACATCTTTAATTTACTGAAAGAAACTGTTTAAATTAATAGAATTAAAACATTAGCGGCTTATTATTTTTAATTATTCTAAAATAATCTTGTTAGGCTAGTCTCTAGGAAAGATTAAACAATTCCATATTAATTTCATATTTTCCAGATAGTCATTGTGGTTTAATAAACTAAACTATTTATTTTATTTTCAAAGGGATGTGTATGTAGTATGTTGTAGTACTTAATTTCTGAAATCCAGTATTTAACAGCTTAAAGATTTTACTTCTTTTTTTTGACCTTTCCTGGTTAGGTCCAATGTATATATATGAGGTCTTGTACACTCAAATGTTTTCTATAAATGTTTTATTATATAAAAGCTTGTAACTAGTATTGAGTTCATAACATATTATTATCAGTAAATGAGTCATAAATATCTACTTTTAGGATAGAAGGGTAGACACTGAAAGAGGTTTTACTTAGTTTTATTTACTTTGTGGGTTTTTTTTTATTTTTTAATGTTTTTTTATTTTTGAAAGACAGAGAGAGACAGAGCATGAGCAGGGGAGGGGTAGAGAGAGACAGAGAGGGAGACAAAGAATCCAAAGCAGGCTCCAGGCTCTGAGCTGTTAGCACAGAGCCCAATGCAGGGCTCGAACCCACGAGCTGGGAGATCATGACCTGAGCCAAAGTTGGACGCTCAACTGACTGAGCCACCCAGGCGCCTCTACTTTTATTTACTTTGAAATAGCCCAAAGAAAATCTAAAATGATGCTCCTATGTAACCAGGTTAGATATGTTCAATTTACACATATCCAAGCAAAATTATAATAACAGTAATAGTAAGAATAAGAGGAATGTATGGAGAAGAAGAAAGAGGGAAAAAAGGAGAAGAAAAAGAAGAGGGAGAAAGGGGAGGAGGAAAAGAAAAGAGGAGGAGGAGGGACACCAGCAAAAATTGGAGGGGAAAAAAAAAGATGGCTCTCTAAACATAGATTTATCTACTTTTTTTCCAATATATTGGTACAAATTAAGAAAATTGAAAAAATGAAATTCATGGTAATCTTATTAAAAATAACATAATGTCATATGAAACATGAATATTCCTTATATCTTGGCAATGCTAGAATTTTATCTAGCTCCTAACATTTCTAAATAGATTTTATATTAATCACTCAGTTTTCCACAATAACCAATCAGATATGAAAGTAGCCATTCCAGGGATATTGGCATTTTGAAGCTGTCAGTCTATAGCAGGTAATGTAGAGAATGGTTTCTCATGGTATTCATCAGATTTGGAAGTGCTATAACTGGTAATATTATATTTAGTGTTTTAGGCTAGAGGAAATATTATTATTTCTCCAACTAACTGTGTCTCATGATTTTTAAACACATACAATTTATGTGTACTGTTTATTGGTCACTTCAACTGATCATTCCCTACTTCAGGTTGTATTGAGAAGAATCTTTAAATTAACAACTAAAAGAAACATGTAAAGCATATGGGCATGATGATCAAATCAGTAGTGAGAATTTTTGCTTCAACTTCAGTTTCATTACAAAAATTTAGTCTTCTTTCTCTGTTTCCCATTGAAATTGTCCATCTATTTGTGACTCTTCCGGCTCTTGGATCTCTGTTGCATACTGTTTATACTTATTTTATAAAATGATCTTCCTTCCTTCCTCCCTCTCCCTCCCTTCTTTCCTTCCTTCCTTCCTTCCTTCCTTCCTTCCTTCCTTCCTTCCTCCTTCCTTCCCATCTTCCTTGCCTTCCAGCCCTCCTTCCCTCCTTCTTTCTTCTGTAATCAATTTAAAGACAAGAGTTTTATCCTAATTGTCTTTTGATTCAGATTGCCCAGCACAGTGAATGAATGACCGGCTTGTACAGTGTATTTATATCACATCCCAGCAGCAATTTTAACATCAGTAACTTGATTCCAGTATGGTAGCTTAAGCATGAATGGTTTAAAAATAATGACAAAAAAGATCGAAGTCATTCTATGCATCTTTTCTGACCATAATGCTATGAAACTAGAAATCAACCACAATAAAAAATCTGCAAAGACCACAAATACATGGAGGTTAAATAAAATGCTACTAAACAATGAATGGGTCAACCAAGAAATCAAAGAGGAAATAAAAAAATACATGAAGACAAATAAATGAAACCACAATGGTCCAAAATCTTTGGGATGTAGCAAAAGTGGTTCTAAAAATGAAAGTTATAGCAATACAAGCCTAGCTCAAGAAAAAAAGAAAAATCTCAAATAAATAACCTAGCCTTACACCTAAAGGATCTAGAAAAAGAACAAACAAAATCCCAAACCAGTAGAAGAAAAGAAATAAGAGGTTAGAGGAGAAATAAATGAATTAGAAACTTAAAAAAAAATCCGCAATACAACAGGTTAATAAAACCAGGGACAAGTTCATTGAAAAGCTCAATAAAATGATGAACCTTAGCCACTCTCATCAAAAAGAGAGAGAGAGATAGAGAGACAACTCAAGTAAACAAACTCAGAAATGAAAGAAGACAAATAACAACGAACACCACAGAAATACAAAGGATTATAAAAGAATATTATGAAAATTTATATGCCAAGAAATTGGACAACCAAGAAGAAATGGAGAAATTTCTAGAAATATATAACCTATTAAAACTGAATTAGGAAGAAACAGAAAACGTGAACAGACCAGTTATGAATAATGAAATTGAATCAGGAAAAACAAAAACAAAAACAAAAAACCTCCCAACAAACAAAAATCTAGGACCAGATGGCTTCACAGGTAGAATTCTATAAAACATTTAAAGAAGAATTAATACCCTTTCTTTTAAACTATTCAAAAAAAATAGAAGAGGAAAGAAAAATTCCAAATTAACTCAATGAGGCCTGTATTACTTTGATACCAAAGCCAGATAAAGACACCAGAAGAGAGAGAGAGAGAGAGAGAGACAGAGAGAGAGAACAACAGGCCAATATCTCTGATGAACATAGATATAAAAGTCCTCAACAAAATATCAGCAAACTGAATCTAACAATACATTAAAAAATCATTCACCATGATCAAGTTGGATTTATACTTGGAATGCAAAGGTGGTTTAATATTGGCAATCAATCAATGTGATACATCACATTAACAAGAGAAAGGATAAAGACCGTACAATTATCTCAACAGATGCAGCAAAAGCATTTGACAAAGTACAACATCCATTCAGAAAAACAATTCTCAACAAATATCTCAACATAATAAAGGCCATATATGAAAAACCTACAGCTAACATCATACTCAGTGGTGAAAAACTGAAAGCTTTCCCTTTAAGATCTGGAACAAGCCAAGGATATCCACCCTCACCACTTTTATTCAACATAGTACTGGAAGTCCTAGCCACAGCAATCAAACAAGAGAAAGAAATAAAAGACATCCAAATTGATATGGAAGAAATAAAACTTTTACTATTTGCAGATGACATGATATCATATATAGAAAATTCTAAAGACTAGACCAAAAAACTAGTAGGACTGATAAATGAATTCAATAAAGTCATAGGATACAAAGTCAATGTACAGAAATCTGTGGCATTTGTATAAACCAATAATGAGGCAATAGAAAGAGAAATTAAGAAAGCAATCCCATTCACAATTTTAGTAAAAATAATAAAATACCCAGATATAAACTTAAAGAGATGAAAGCTCTATACTCTGAATACTATAAAACACTGATGAAAGAAACTGAAAGTGACACAAACAAATGGAAAGACATTGCATGCTCATGGATTGCAAGAACAAATGTTAAAATGTCCGTATGGACATCAACCCAAAGCAATCTCAGGTTTAATGCAATCCCTATTGAAATACCAACAGCATTTTTCACAGAACTAGAACAAGCGATCCTAAAATTTCTATGGAACAACAAAAGATCCTGAATAGGCAAAACAACCTTACAAAAGGGAAACAAAGCTGGAAGTATCACAGTTCCAGATTTCAAGTTATACTAAGAAGAGGTAGTAGTTAAAGCAGTATGGCACTGGTACAAAAATAGACACATAGATCAATGGAACAGGATATAAAGCCCAGAAACAAACCCACAGCTACATAGTCAATTAATCTTTGACAAAAGAGGCAAGAATATGAAATCAGAAAAAGGTATCATCTTCAACAAATGATGTTGGGAAAACTGGACAGCTACATGCAAAAGAATGAAACTGGACCACTTTCTTATACCATATACAAAAATAAACTCAAAATGGTCTAAATGTGAGACCCAAAACCATAAAAATCCTGGAAGAGAGCAATAATTTCTGACAATGGCCATGGAACATTTTTCTAGATATGTCTCCTGAAGCAAGAGAAATAAAGACAAAAATAAACTATTGGGACTACATCAAAATAAAAAGCTTCTGCACAGCAAAGGAAATAACAAAATTAAATATAACCTACTGAATGGGGGAAAGTATTTGCAAATTACATACCCAATAAAAGGTTAGTATCCAAAATATATAAAGAATTTATAGAATTCAACACCCCCAAAACAAACAATCCAATTAAAAAATGGGCAGAAGACACAAACAGACATTTCTCGAAAGAGGACATACAGATGGCCAACCGACACAGGTAAAGATGCTCAACATCACTCATCATCAGGGAATGCAAATCAAAACCACAATAAGATATCACCTCACATCTGTCAGAATGGCTAAAATCAACAGCACAAGAAATAACAGATGTTGGCGAGGATGTGGAGAAAGGGGACCACTCTTGCACTCTTGGTCAGAGTGCAAACTGGTACAGCCACTCTGGGAAACAGTATGGAGTTTCCTCAAAGAGTTAATAGTAGAACTACCCTATGATCCAGCAATTGCACTACTAGGTATTTACGCAAAGAATACAAAAATATTAATTCATAGGGATACATGCATCCGATGTTTATAGAAGCATTATTGACAACAGCCAAATTATGGAAACAGCCAAAGTATCTACCGACTGATGAAAGAATAAAGAAGATTATATATATATATATATATATATATATATATATATATATATATCTCCACACACACATAATGGAATATTAATCATAAAAGAGAATGAAATATTGCCATTTTCAACAGCACGAATGGAGTAGAGAACATAATACTAAGTGAATCTCCATTCATTATTTTTATTTTTTTCAAGTTTATTTATTTATTTTGAGAGAGAGAGAGAGCGAGCATGCACACACACACACACACACATGAGGGGCAGACAGAGAGAGAGAGAGAGAGAGAGAGAGAATCCCAAGTGATGTGGGCTTGATCTCACATATCGTGAGATCATGACCCCAGGCAAAATCAAGAGTCGGAAGCTTAGCCAACTGAGCTACCCAGGGCCGACCCTTTTTTTATTTTTAAATTAAAATGATTGGCATCCTATTTATAATTATAACTTAATTCTATGGTACCTCTTCAGCAAGTGCTAGGTTGAAAATCATGGAGATCACTGTGAAATATTTCCTTTTTGTTTGTTCTGCTTTTCTTTTAGTCTCTGCTAAATGTTGGAAATACACAAATAATACACAAACACATTCCCTTTATAAAAGTTGAAACAGTACAGAAACATGTAGAATAAAAAGCAAAAGTCCTCCTCCTTTGCAATTAGCTTATATTTTTAACTGGCCAGCTTACACTCTCATATCTTTTACCCCAATATTTTCTGAAAATCAATGGCAGAATCAATGATAGATTAACTTACTAAAACATATCTCTAGTCAAATGATCCCCTGGCTCCCATGACTTAGCATTCTCTCCTGGATTAAATAAACCATTCTAGTTTATGATTTGAGCAGCTCGTGTCTCCATTCCCAAAGTGTGGAAATAAACTCTTACCTGTACTCTTTTCTTATGACTAAGTTATTTGTATTCTCACAAAACTTCTTACACCTTCCCAAGCTATATTGTACCTTTCCACCTTTGTGAAAATCCACATCACTGAACGTCACTTACTACATACAAGCCTGCTCATTCTTCAAGGTTTAGCATCTCTTCCATATGGCCAATTAGAATACAAAAGTTCTTCAGTGGTTTCTCTCTTGTCCCTCTGAACTTTCACTCTGTAGTTTTCATGTGCTAGTATTTTGTATTCCAATTTTTAAAATAAACAATTTACATTTTTCCCTACATTTTAATCACTTGGCATATCTCTAGCCAGTAATACATATGCATTAAATAATGAAGTGCCAAAGGTGGATGGAGCTTAATACCTACTGAAAACTCTGACAAGTCTGGGCATGCCAGAACCAGCTGGGAGAGACAACATTTACACCAAGGCCTCTCAGCCTTCAGAGAAAGAAAGGATGGACGTGTCTGAACTGGTGCTTTGCTCTGGAACGGAGAGTCTCAAATGAGAAGGAAGGACAGAGATCATGCCTTAACCCCTGGGCAATTCCTGCAATGAACATAAAACTTTCTGTGAAGGTCAAGAAATCCCAGGGACAAAGTAGAGTAAGTTTTAAACTTGAGTGTGATTCTATTCAATGTCATTAATAGCACATTTCCTAACTCAGTCTTGAGGGATCGTGCCCTGAATTTTTTTTCTGTCAGTACACCCTGTCAGGAAGCCAATTAAGAGAGACCTGCAACATTAGAAACACTGGATTAAATGCCACCTTTAGAAGATCTTAATAAAATCACAAAATTGGTATGGGGATAGCATCTTGTAATATAGCTGCCAATTGCGTTTTGTGAGTTATCTTTCTACATATTCAGAAAACGCTAATCTGGTAGTTCTAATTTTCTAATATTTGAATCCAAGGCTCAAAGTTTAAATAATGTCCACAGATTTATGCAGTTGGTTAATGACAGAGGAAAGAGTTTAATAGCCATGCTATGCTGCCTTCCTAACATCTAATGATTCACTAAGAGCTACGTGAGAGACCAAGTATAAAAAGGATAAACATAAGAGAAATGTCAACAGAGCAGCAAAGCACCACCTGGTGTTGATCCATCCCATCAGGAGACCAACGTGAGAACAATTTGGTCCATGTGGCAGCAGAAGTGGAATTAGTATCAATGGCTATTGACGTCTATCATGAGCACCAACATGGATGTATACACCACCTTTTTCTCTGGTGAGAAAAATGAGGGATTTAAACATGTTGGATTTCAATGATTCTTCTAATAAAGGTTTAAAGCTAAATATCAATCTGGTTATGTATCATTTATTTGTATTTTCTCATACCTCAGTAAGATGGAAAGCAAGCAAGTATGAACCCAGAATGATGGAACAAATTAGGATCAGCCCTGGAAGGGGTTAGGGAGAAGGTGACAGAGGTTGGAGAAGAATGAAGATTCATTCGAGCCCATGATTAAAAGCTGTGGTTGGGTGCTGCCTGGAGGTCTGAGAAGTGGAAGGAACACTGACATGGCAGTGGAAGTTTAAAGGAAACAATCTGGGATATGAATGAAGCAAGGGCTTGAAGGGAACAGTGAGATGAGAACTCTCTTGGGGAGGCATGTTTATGAGACTGGCATTAGTTTCTGGCTCCCTGCCCTATGACCTATTCCATTTTCCTTTTGCAACCTCCTCCTTTCTTGTTATACCAACGAGTTAAGAGACGGTCACAGTCTGGTTGAGGGAGGGTGAAGGGGACTATCAGGTTTTTGGTTTTGTCTTCCTCCTTCTCCCACAGAAGAATCAGTAAGTATGGCAGAGTCAAAGGAACATGGCTTTGAAGTCAGATCCAGGTAGGAATCTACCTTTTGTCTGTTACCAGCTGTAATTTGGATAGTTAGCTTGGTTAGGATTGTTATTGACTTGGCTTTCTCTTCAGTTGATCAACCTGTTCTTTCTTCTCTTGCTATCACTCATCTGACAAATTAAACTGTGACTCTACTAGTATTAAGAACCTCAGAAAGGTAAAAAGAGAGAGAGAACAAAGACTGCGTTTGAAGTGTTTCAGAGATTTATTTCTCATGTGCTGTAATGTCTAGAATTAGAAGGTAAGCAAGATTCACAGTGACAGCACCAAATGGCAGGAAAGAGGGTTCATGCTCCCCACCCATAAACTGCACCTGCCCAATTCTTTGATGTGGACTAGAGGTGTGTTCTAAATTTTATGGAAAACTCTTTGCTTCTGCAGCAGCCAACACTCTATACACCTTGAAGGGGACTTCAAGAGTTCCCACTCTTAATCTCCATAGAAATTCTGGACTTGGCACTGTTGAGAAATATCTAAAAGAAGGCTTTCCATAGCAACGCAGCTGGGGTGCCATCAATAATTCTAAGATCATTCAGGAACTTCCAAAGAGATTTCTGAGCTTTGCCAGCCTATGGAACCAGAATCTCTGGAAGCTGTATTTTATACAAATCTTCATTATGTTCTTTTTTTTTAATGTTATTTATTTTTGAGACAGAGAGAGACAGAGAGAGACAGAGCATGAGCAGGGGAAGGGCAAAGATAGAGGGAGACACAGAACCCAAAGCAGGCTCCAGGCTCGGGGCTGTCAGCACAGAGCCCGACGCGGGGCTTGAACTCACAAGCCGTGAGATCATGACCTGAGCCAAAGTCGGACGCCCAACCGACTGAGCCCCCCAGGCGCCCCATCTTCATTATGTTCTTATGCAAACTAAACTCTGAACATTACAGATGTATGTATGGTATCCCTCATCTAAGGCACATCTATATAAAAGTTATAGCTGTAAATAAACTACATATAAGCTACTAGATTTATATAAGCTACTAGCTTATATCTATCTATCTATCTATACCTATATATCTATCTATAGATATATATCTATAGAACATATATAGATAGATAGATATCTATAGAACATATATAGATAGATAGATATCTATAGAACATATATAGATAGATAGATAGATGCATATCTATCTATAGAACATATATCTATATCTCTATATAGATATATCTACATCTATATATATAGATATAGATATAGATATATAGATGGACATATATAAATACTACTAGCTCTACCAATTGGCTGAAACATTCTTAGATAATTGATCTAGTTTAAACATAAAAGGGTGTGGCAGAAACTCCAGGCTGCCTATCCAATAGCCCTTCACCCTTTCTTCTTTAAAGTAACTTTATATTGATAGTGTCAGAAATGTTTCTACTTACATATTGCATTTTTCAGGCTCCCTCATAGATAGAAGTAGGCAATAAAATATAAACAGAAGTATTTCACTGGGGCTTCCAAGAAAGCTTTTTAAGAAGGAAAGGGGAGTGGCTCAAAGAGGGGAGTCACCTTTTGCTCTTCCTTCTTTTAAAATGAGGTCATGGAGGTGAGGGTTCCAGCAGCCAAATCGTGATTATAATGTAACCCTGACAATGGAAGCCACAGGTTAAGGTTGATGGAACAGAGAGAAACAATGGCCTGGGTCCCTGATGACCCCAAAGCTGCCATCTAACACCTGGACTTTAGTTGTTATTTTGGATCTCTAATAATAAGAGCTGAACCTGATTCTAACTGCTACAGAGCTTGTACTTTTATTATGTTATTACTTTTAAAAAGGACATTAGAAAGTGTTCAAAGTCAAGGTGAATGTCAATGTCCAGAGTGAGTATCGATTCAGTGCATGAGCTCATGCTGGGTGTGTGGGAGCACTGCTGGCCTAGAAATCATTAGGAAGAAGAGCTGTTCTGAAGGCCTGAACACCTGTGGTATATAGGGCACAGGTGGCAATCTGGCAACTGTTAAGCCTGGCCTTTTGAGTCATGGCCAAAACTCAATTTCGGTAAATCCATTACCCATACATATGCCCTAATTTCCTAATAGATTTCACTCAGATATGGTAGTTTTCTGTTTAGTTTCCTTATGTTATCACTTACTACATTTGTTAATGGAAAAAAAAATACTGTTCCAGGAAAATATCCAAGAGCAATTGATTGGTTTGTACTTCAATGCAGGCTTTCAAATAATTAGTTTACTTCAAGTAAGTGATGACTTCATGGCACGTAAATATCTCCCATGCACGCTTTATTCCAGTTCTTTTTACTTAAGGCATATGACTGTCGATACTGTTAAACTCGGAATGAAAACCACGTTCTTTCCCTTTCTTATTGTCCCCAGTTTTCTGATTTGTCTCCCCTCTTGGATGTCCAATTGAAAATTTGAGGAGATTACTATGAAAATGAAAGTACAGACAACAATGACAACGTGAAATTTTTGTCTTCTTAAAAACTATGACTAAGCAATAAAATTGTTTCTATTATGTTTGAATCACTGCAAATAATTTATATTTTATAAATTTTCAACAACTTGTGCAATAGGGAAGTATTTATATATATATGTTTCCACTTTAGACTTAGGTTAATTTTAAAGCTATAAAAACAAAAATGTAAGAAGGGAAGTATTTATATTTTAACTAAACCAGCAATTCAATAGTGCCATAGAATAGGGATTAATTTGCAATTTATCTTTTCTAAAACGATCACCTCTATTTTTCCATAGCAAAGTCAAAAGGAAATTTATTCACATACTTAGAGAAAAATGAAATTTATGGTTAGAAAAGAAGAAAGTTGGCAAAAGACAATAGTGCTGTGGTTCTCACTTTTGTATACCAGGGGAGATCCAAAAGGTCAAGATTAAGTATTCCTAAATCAGGGAGCTGTATTCTCATTCCTGGTGCAGAGGATAAAGATTGGTAACAGAGGAGTGTGGACAGATAGCATCAGCTAATTCCCTGTCATCAGAAACAGATTTGGAAATTATGCTGCTACATGGATTTGTAATACGAGGAATCATAGCTATTATATATTGATTAATTCTAAGTGCTTACATTTAACCCTCAAAGAGCATCAAGACTGTTATCCAATTATCTCCATTTCACATATGAGCAATCGAAGAGTTATGGAAATTAGGTAATTTAACTAAATTTTATCCAAGCTGGAAGAAGTGGAACCATATTTCAAATCCTTTCTGTTTATTGCCAAAACCTTGGTTTTGAAGCAACATCACAGGGAACTATTCTGCTAAGAATCATATAAAAGATAAATATTACATGTGATGTTAAATAAAAGATGCACCCCTCAGGGATGTATCCAGAATTATACACCATCAAAAGTTGTTGCACTAGCTGTATCTCCATACTTTATGTGGGAATGATCATCGTCGATCATTGATGACACATACCCAAGGTGAATTTTTAAGCCCTTCAATAAAATCAGTAACAAAGCTATTAAAAAACAAAATGAAACTCTAACAAATAAATGATGAAGAATTAATTATCTTACTATAGTTATGTAGCACAGCCTAAATACAGGACTTATCTCCATGTATGACAATTATTTCTCATCAAAATCTTTAATGTGTAACTTAAGTGAAATATTTTAGGACTATTGTAAAGGTATATTATTATAAGAAATGATATAGTATAGGAATAGATCTATCTATATACATACATATAAAATTATATTTGTGTATATACAGTTAAAATATTTCCATTTTTAAATTAAAGGGTAATTTATATAAATCTTCAAATATGAACACAATAAATGGCAGTAAACAAATTATCTATGTACAGATATTCACAATTATCCTAGTTGTCCAAAGGCCAATCTCTGCTGTCTACTTTTAATGATTATCTCTTTTATATTTCCATTTGTGTTCCCGTTGAATTCATCAGGCATTTCACATTTCCTTTATCAGTAATTGTTTCTTACTTTCTTAAGCTGTACAATTGTAAAAGATATATTAAAACTTTGAACATTCTCCTACCTAATGCCAAAAGAAGTTGGAATGATAATGTCACTACATTAACATCTTTAGGTCCTTGTCCACAGACTGTTCAACAGTACTGAAAAATGTTTCTAAATAATGTACTTAAAATGAAACTCTAGTGTGTAATATCAGTAGATGTTTAAGATTTTGAAAATGGTGAGTATGCATTTTTTGCCATGCTTTGCACTTTGTGAGTTTAGACATGAATAAAAGTTTTATGTAGTGACTCACACTCAGGCTTTCTTAAAAATATTTCTTGTTCAGTATCAAATACATTTTTGATAACAGCATAGTACATTTAAAAGGTCAGTAAGAGGATGGAAATTGTGCAGAATCAGCTCTATAAATCCTTTTGGTTAGAGCAATGTATGGTGGCCCAATCACTGTTTTTGATATATCTAGGCCATTTCAAAATCAAAAGGCATATTCTGTCAGAGCTTTTCCCTAATGTGAACATCTCAAACATGAAAATCTATTGCCATCAATGACTTTTAAAAGATATATGTACATGCACAAGGGCATTTTCTGATTTTTTTTCTAGGAAAATAGGGTGACAAAGAAGAAACACAGGTCTTGAACTGGAAATACTAATTTGGCTTTTGCTATTTTGAAATGATAGAACACAACTAATTTTTATACTTATGAGAAGACGGACTGTGAATATAGTAATCTTGGCTGGAGAGTATGTAACATGTATTAAATAAGGATTGTCTAAATTTGGATGAAACCATAAGACTTACCAACAACATCTGCCATTATCCCTTATTTAAGTCTTGGCTCAAAGTTTCATTTCACTGAGGCCTTCCCTAACCACCTGGTCTATTACTACAAACTGCTTTCTCCCAACACTACCCAACACCCATGCTCTCACATTCCTGATCCTCTTACCTTGCTTTTCCTTTTTTTTTCTTTTACATAAAACTTGCGATTTCATAATATTATGTAATTTACTTTTTATTGTGTTTATTTCTGTATGCCTCTCCATAAAATAGAAACTTCATAGGAATGGGAACATTTTTTTCTCTTTTTTTCACTGAAGGATCCTAAGCACTTAAACACTAAAAGGCACTTAACAGTAAGTCAATATGTATTTATTAAAAGACAAAGACTATTTTGCATTGAGGAAAATTGAACAAAAATATTTAATTTTCTCATGTTACAGCAATTCGTATCAATCAAAGGACAGGGACAGTTTATAACCTGTTGTAATATAAAAATCATACAAGTCAGTTGTACTTTCATTGAATTGTGGATAATATTACTTTAAAAGACATGGAGCTTTTCCATATTATCATAAAGAGATTAAAAGGCCCTTGGGGTTTATCAGAGTTTATAAAAATTGATCTTTAAAATATGCTGTAATACTTTCACATGGGGAAAATGAAAGAACTTGAGAGATTCCAAGGGTCACAGTTCTATTTTGCTTGAAAATGATGTGGCAAGTTAGAGAATACTGGGGAAAGTATCCAGAACCCTATAACTGTGTGATAAATAACATCCCAGCTACCGTGATTCCTCCATCTATCCCTATGCTTAATGTTCAAGTATTTTCATTTAGTCTATGATTTGACACTGAGTGTTGTGAACCATATTCTATAAAGAAATTAAGGAGCTGTAACCATTCAAAGCTCATGTCAAAGGTTTGGGTTAGAACCTCTAGCTTTAAAGCTTTGATTATACAATTCACCAGGTACTGAATGCTTGCAACAAAAACAAATCATAGTACATCTTTGCCCTCAAATATTTAATGATGTTTTCAGAAAGCCTGACATATACCTAATTGATTCTGACATAGGTAAGGCCCTAAGATCTTCCCTTAAAGGGAATAATTAACCTTGAGTTGAGAAGAGTGAGCGACGTTGCCTATGGGCTTCACAGAGTAAGATATTTTATTTGAGTTGCAGTTTAGAGTAGGATTTCACAGAGAATAAGGCTGAGGCATAGCATAAAGTTTCTGAGATATGAAATGCCATTATATTTTGAGGGAAAGTCAATTTTGTGTGATGGGAAGCCAGGGCATTTAAGAAAAATATAAGCCCTATGAATGAAAAGAGAGGCTGAAGTGAAGAGCTATGGAACTCACCAAATAGCATTTAGATTTTATTCTGGAAGCAATAGTGGGGAATTCCTAAAGAACTGTAATAGGAAAATAAAGTCATATTTAGACCAATTCTAAAAAAAAGTGTTTTTCTGATAATAAACAGCTTGACAAGTGTACAATGCCTGCAGGGCTATAGAAGTTAGGTGATTCTTCAGAAATCCCATGCATCTCCCACAGTATTAAAGGAGAAATCAAATATATACACAAGGAGTAAGGCCCAACAATCAGTGATTGAAGTGTCCACCACCCCTAAGGCAACCAGCTTAAATTTCTCCAATCAAGGCACAAAACAATGTGGTATGATGAGCCTACGATGCATCAACCTGTTATGTGCCGGGGACTCTTTGTGATGAGTGCACCAAGATATGCTCCCTAATCTCAAGAAGTTTCAGAAACTGATGAGAGATGGAATAGTATCTTGAAGCATGAAAGCTAAATAGATGAAACATGGCAAAAAGAAAATTTGAAACACAGGGAGCAACATGAAAGTATGAGAGAGAATTGCTCATTTGGAAACTGTAAGGAAATTCAGTAGAACTAGATCATAGAATTCCAACAGTGCAGGGACAAAGAAATAAATGTGTAAGATATGCGTAGTCAGGAATCAGACCATGTTGGGATTGGCCTTGCTTATCGATTAACCATGAATTCATGCTTTTCAGAATTGGTTGGTCCCTCAGTGATGCCTGACAAGTGTAGAGGTCACAGCTACTTTACTTAATACATATAAAAATATTACTTATTCCTAAACAGTTATTTCAAATTTTTGCATTTTCTTCTAGCCTCCTTGAGTCTTCCTCCTTCTCAGCATTCTAACACCAACAACAAAAGGATTTTGTTATTTTCTTCTCAGAAACAAATTGTGATGCTACAATTCCCAGTCAGCCCCTACCCATTCGTTATCCCTCCTCCCCAGTGGTCCCTGCTGTTGCTGACATAACCATCATTATTAAGTTGTTTAATAACCAAATTTCTTACTATTCATACTCTTTTCTCAGTGGAAGAGGAACCTCTCCTTTCATCCAATATATGGATATACCTCTACCTTTGCCCTAGAATCAATCCCATCCTTTCCTATTTACACTTGACCTTTCTCTACCAATCATTCTTTGCCTAGCCTGTTACACTCCCTTTCCCTTCTCAAGTGGCTACTACACATATGAGCTTATTCAAGGATCTTCCATCTTCAACAGAAAGCCTTCTGTCATATCGCCCACATACCCACCCTTGGCTTCTCTGCCTTCCCAACCCTTTCTATAAGAAACCATTTTCACCTGAACTTACTGGGGTTTGGTTTCCACCATCCTTTTCACTGAGCCATTTTTCAACAAGTTTCAACCATAACACTGGTCTATATGTGAAAATCACAAATCACCATACATTGCCCCAGAACTCTAAAATATTATTTGAGATACATATTTTGAAGTCACTTTTTATTTCTAGAAAAGTATATAGGCTCTTATCTGGTAAGCCTTGCCATGTAAAACCTTACCCAAAATCAGTCTCAAATTTATCTCTTGATGTCGTACAAGGTTTGCACAAAATGTTACCCATGCTCCAAATAATAAGTAAGACTTTGGGGATTTTATCCTAATTCTTCTGAAACTGTGTCTGGGACTTGTTTTTCAGGGGCCTTTAGCCTATCTTCTGTGTGCTCAGATCTTCACGCTATCCAACCCTTTGCCTCCTGTTCACAGCCTCTCTGGTCACTTGGTAAGTTGCTTAACTTCCTTGAACTTTTTTGACATCCTGTGAGCTCATTCATTTGTTCATTAATTCTTTCATTCTTCCAATATTTAACGGGTGCCGTTATAAGACATGTGCTTGGCCATGGGTTATTCTAAGTTGAGTAACATAGTTCTGACCCTTTGGGTCTCGTGTCAGCTGGGAAAATCAAAGGCATATTGTGAGGAACAAACGAAGAAACTAATATACACAAATGCTTTATGGAATAAAATTGTATTTCTTAGAGAAATGTTACAGTGAGTCTATAAGAAGGTTAAGAAAGTAGAGAAAGTGAGGCTTAAATTATTTGTTTTTTCACCCATCCCAAGATCTGACACAGGCCTTCTGGATGATTAATAAGCACTGCCTACATACAAATAAAATAGCTTTGCCATGTTGACACTTAGAACATTTTGTCAGAAGTTAGATATATGTAACCAATTATAACAAACCAAGAAAACATTTAAATTGATCTTACCTCTTCTGAAAATTTTAGACAATCACTGAATTTCTGGGCACTGGAATCATACTACACAAGCAGTTGATAACTTCTGATACCTACCATTGGGCCATAATGAGCGTGAGACCAGTGCTCTCTCATATGATACCTAGGAACCACGAAGAGCATCTAACCCATATTTAACCAGAAAGCATTTCTTAAAAGAGCCCCTTCAGTATGAGAAGTACAAGCCCTAGAAAAAAAATATTCAGTAGGTTTGACAAATAAGCTTAACCAAGGTTTGACACGTCCTCTGACTTCTTTAAATGAAAGAAGAATATGTATTTTGAAGTAAAACCCTTTCTATCTGTGCATGCCAAATTATTTTCCTAAAATTGCGGGACTCTAGGGTTGTCAGCAATTGTTCTCTATTTTTAAAATAATAATATTACAGGGGCACCTGGGTGGCTCAGTCAGTTGAGTGTCTGACTTTGGCTCAGGTCACAATCTCATAGCTCGTGAGTTTGAGCCCTGTGTCAAGCTCAGTGCTGACAGCTTGGAGTCTGGAGCCAGCCATTCTGTGTCTCCCTCTCTCTCTGCCCCTCCCCGACTCACACTCTGTCTCTCTCTCTCTCAAAAACAAATAAAGACTAAATAAATTT